>NC_091935.1:21249097-21549097 GCF_041260155.1 Ptychodera flava
TTTAAACATTTGCACAGCAGCAAAAGGCAATAGTGCCTTGAAAACTATGTAAACGGTAACGATTTTCATGTGCAATGGCGCGCCTTTGGAACACTGATTATGGTGCTGGCGTTGAATCCTTTGGTATCATTTGAAAGCAATTCTATGGCTATGATGATATCGATGAGCATTGCTTTTTTAGCTCATATTTGGTTTTATATATAAATACCAAACAGAGCTTATATGATGAGTCTAAGTGGCGTCTGTATGTCTGTAATTTGTGGGTATGTGCGGATGTATGTCC
This sequence comes from Ptychodera flava, assembly GCF_041260155.1. Lineage (NCBI taxonomy): Eukaryota > Metazoa > Hemichordata > Enteropneusta > Ptychoderidae > Ptychodera > Ptychodera flava. The sequence goes on from NC_091935.1 coordinate 21,249,381, forward strand.
GTCACACACAAAGGCTCCCATACGCCAAAGCTACCGTCTCAGTATTTGGTGTACAGGTAGATGTAGGGGTTGAGATGTGAATTTGTTCAAATGAAACACATCAGTGTCAAAAATGTGCAAATGAGGTAAGAAAAAGCGAAATTCTGAAACAGGCTTGAAACAGGCTTACTCCCCTGACTTGAGTCATTTCCTGTCATTGTTTATGAACTGTTACATATTAACAGACCTGCTCAAGCCATAGACAGTAGAGGGGAGGAAGACCGTCTATGGTCAAACTAAGGGGGGGGGCTAGCTGCCTTTCTGCTATGCATGTTGCTAAAGTACCTAAAGTTTCAGACCTTAATTACTTTGTCATTCTTGTTTTTCTGGTTTAAATATTTCTTGTTGTTTTTCTGGTTGTACTGTGCAGAAATCATTGTCATAACATCAACGTAGAATTTTCCTGCACTGAACAGATAGAAACAACATTTATTGTTGATCTTTGGTACCCATACTGGTATGTACCAATTCTGATCAAATTTGAGCGACACCGTATAATTGCAATATTTTTTAATATCAGGTGGTTAATATTATGCTCTGTGGTAGCAGTTTATTTATATTTTTAGTTGGTTTACATCGAGCTGTGGTTGTATACCATACTTAAACCACAAATTCCAAATTGTGAGGGCAAGTGAAATGATGTGCATCTGAATGGCTTTTTCTTGTGATTCTGTATTCAAGGTAAAAATTTGAACAGCTTTAATTGTTACGTTGTGTGCAGGGCTGTTTTTTTTAGTCCCACGGACACCGTCCGGGGGGACTTATAGGTTTGGTCGTGTCCGTGCGTGTGTGGCGTGCGTGCGTGCGTGCGTGCGTCAGTGCGTGCGTCCGTCCGTTCACGCAGATATCTCAGAGATGCCTGGAGCGATTTCATTCAAACTTGGTACAAGGATTAATTCATATGTCATACAGATGCACGTCGATTTGTTTTGTGATACGATCCAATATGGCTGCCAGGCGGCCATTTTATTACGATTTTTTCATGTACAGAGCCATAACTTAGGCATGTTTCAACTGATTTTATTCAAAGTTGGTACAAGGACATTGACCAATGTCATAGATATGCACGTCAATTTTTTTTGTGATACGATCCAATATGGCTGCCATGCGGCCATTTTGTTATGATTTTTTCATATACAGAGCCAGCATGTTTCAACAGATTTTATTCAAAGTTGGTACAAGGACATTGACCAATGTCATAGCTATGCACATCAATTTGTTTTGTGATACAATCCAATATGGCCGCTGTGTGGCCATTTTGTTACGATTTTTTCATGTACAGAGCCATAACTCAGGCATAACTCAACCGATTTTATTCAAACTTGGTACAAGGACATCGACCTATGTCATGCACATGCACATTGATTTGTTTTGTGATACGATCCAATATGGCCGCCGTGTGGCCATTTTATTACATTTTTTCATGTCCAGAACCATAACTCAGACATGTATCAAGCGAATTTATTCAAAGTTGGTACAAGGAGATTGACCAATGTCATACATATGCACATTAATTTGTTTTGTGATACGATCCAATATGGCTGCTGTGCGGCCATTTTGTTATGATTTTTTCATGTACAAGCCATAACTCAGGCATATCTCAACCTATTTTAATCAATTTGCTACAAGGACATTAACCTATGTCATACATATGCACATTTATTTGTTTTGTGATACGATCCAATATGGCCACCGTGTGGCCATTTTATTACGATTTTTTCATGTCCTGAACTACAACTCAGACATGTATCAAGCGAATTCATTCAAAAGTATTTTTATCACAGACCTTATGAAGAGGACTCTATCCTCTCTGAGGACCTGTAATCAAAGTACCCATTAACAAGTGGGGACTGTGTCATCAACGATGACTTTTTTTATATTCATCTCTTCAAAGGAAGTAGTGTTGACAGTTGCTGGTTGTTGGTCTCTTCGTATACTGGTACAGTGGTAGCTTATATTACATGTACATGCTGATCAGTTATCATCTTAGGTATTTTGACTTGTAGTACATGTTTGGTTTCTTCAAAATATCAAACCCAATTTCAGACAGAATTTATGTATGACTGAAGTGAATTTTGATTTTTATGTATTGCTTCAGTATTGTACTGTTCCATATTTAATAGATCAATGTCCACACCCTTACGAAAAAATATGGCTTCTGGCACATAGTTGTGCATGCTAACCCACAATAGTTGTGGATACCAAGCTGCAACTGTTTGTGGCTTATAAGCAGGTTATTCATATTTTATCATGCAAAGATCTGTTCTGGCACAGTTTTGCGGCATACAGGCCGCTGTGATTGCAGACGATATGCCGCAAAAAAATGGGATGGGGCTTTTAGCGGCATAGAAGCCGCTGTGATTGCAGACAATATGCCACAAAAAATGGTGGGGTAAAAGGTTTCATGGTAAAATGCTGCTATGCATGCTTCCTGCGCTACCCCCCCCCCCCTCCCCAACCATACCTGCATTTGTACCTACCTGTTTTATACTAGCCAGGAGATTACCATACACTTCACATCTTCATTTGTTTTAAGGGACAGTAGCTGTAACTTATGATGTTGCTCTTTTAACTTTTGTGCGTTGAGGTAACTTTTCACTTTACTCACTTGGCAAAATAGGCAAAAATCAAGACACATAACAGTATAAAAATACTGCATTAAAATTAAGTTACAGCTACTGCCTTTTAACCGCCTACTCACATATGCAAACAAAAAAAAACACTTACCACATATCTTCACGATAATACCCCATTGTTTATTTTGATATGTAAAACAATGATGTTGGACACTAGGCTGGACCACTAAGAAATTAAAATAAAATCAAAATTCAATAATCTAATGAGGTTCATGTGAAAAACATAACAGAACACGTCTAAAAGTCTGCATTTGATTTTTTCACATTATCCAAAGTTGTTTTCGATGCCATCCTAATGTTTACGATCTTGTTGAAACTTCAGATTGAATGTTCCTGTTGATCCATTGGTCTGTTCAGCTTCATGGCCTTTGCCCATACACTGAGAATAAAAATGATAAATAACAGACAAGGATATTATTACATGTGCAAAGTGAAATTGCTTGTATTTTGTCGACTACCCTTATAATATATATTAATACAAAAATTCACGGAAAAGAGCATTCATGTGCTTGAAAGAAATTATAATAATTAATATTAAATAATTTACCCAATGATACAAACTCATGACATATCTATACATTATGTTATTGTGATTACCAAATCATTGCTTTTCAGCCTCATTTTCACTATTTACTTGTGACACACCACTCAAAACTACATATTGACCAGCGGTGATTGAGTTTCAGCACATCTCAAACAGAAGAAATGTAAATGGAAAACTGACTCATAAATTGTTTTAAAACAAAAAGTATCCCTTTATAATAGCGCAGTGCACGGTTACAGGTTTGTTACTAAATATACCGTAGCTGTACGCGCGCAATATCGGACACGCAGCTTGAAATGCGGACAAATTTTATCAATGTTGCATACATTGCTGTTTCTGCAGCTTGTACTCTGAGTCGTGGATATGCCTATTGGTATTCATTGTTACACTACTAGCAGTTAGCCCACTAAGTTGTATTTTCGTCGTTCTTGCATTCGTAATTTTCAAAAGCGTAATCTAAAAATGCGGACGATGCTGTGTGTTGGCCGCTACAGCTAACACACAGCATCGTACGCAAGGCTAGCGAGAGTTGCCGACATCGACGGTTATTTACGAGAAGTGAATAAAAGACTGGCATTTTTGGAAGCGATCGAGTAGCTGAGGTAGGCAGGGATACGACTTGGGCCCAAGAACGCTGAATTTCGGCAGTAATTTGGCTTTTTACATCAAGTCCAAAATGGATTTGAAGTCACCGACCCTACCTACGCTACGGGTCTTTGCAGGGCTGTGGTGAGCGGGGCGATTAACTGTAGCGGAACACACAGCATCGTACGCGTAGGGCTACCAACCTCCATGATTAACTACCGGTATATTATTTTTGCCAATACCGTACGTTCATTTGGCATACTTGAACAGGGTTCGCCAAGAACAACATCAATATAGCACGACCAAAGACAGTGAAAACTGCGAAAATTATAGAGACAACTCGTGGTGTTGAAAATTACTTACCGAATTTTTAAACGATCTGTAGCTCTTCGATCTAACTATGGGTGTGTCCGTGACCGTTGTTCTTCGGGACGATATCTCGGTCTCAGAATCGGTCATCCAAGGGCCATCAACGCATCGCAAACGCTGTTTGTTGGTTTTAAATTCATAGCTAACCTTTACGTACCCTGAATGATAATGTCCTACGGTAATTTTACGCTAAACTGTACAAAAATCAGAGCGAAAAAACGGCGACGATATACTCCTCGCTCAAACGTCCTAACGGCCTACCAGTGCATATCAGATTTAATTTGCCGCTCAGGATTTGACCCATGACCTTTGGCAATCTGACCAATCATAAATAAATCTTCACATGATCTACAACAATCTGACCAATCATAAAGAAGTCTTCACATGATATATGACATCATCAGGCGTGATTCTAGAGTTCCGGGGTCAAAGTCTGTTCTGACCCACGCATTGTTTCAGTAAGCAGCTTGATCGATCTCGAGCGAGCTAAGCTGCATGCGAGCTTAAGGAGGTACGCTACCATTCAAAAAAATGTTGGGACATTCTTGAAGTTGACTTTTTGAAATAATCTTTATGTGTACATTGCAAAGATATGAAAAAAATATGGGGTACCCATGCAAAATTTTTGAAAAAACACATGCCAAAATTGACAGAAAGCCACTAAATCTCCCATTTTGGCGAAATTTGCACTTACCAACAGAATCTTTATTTTATCGCAAACAATTAACAGATCCCAGTGTGCATACCACATTTTTGCATCGTCAGGACAGCTCAATTAGGACAATCAATTAAAATTTGTGATGTCTTGTCTTAAAAATTAAATATTAGACCCTAAATTTATCATTTAACTGTAAAATTAGTCTTTTTTAAAAATTTAAACTCCATATAAATGCACAAAATAATTTTCAAAATGTTAAAAAGTACAGCAATATCTATCAACAGACAGTGTTCTTTGATTTAGAAGCAAAAAAAGTTGGGGTCACCACGCAAATTTTCTTACTAAGCAGCAAAAAGTGACGAAAAAAGGTGAATTTGTTAGACCTGAGATTGACCCTCTAGCTTACTGATATTATGTCAGAGCTACAATTGTTAATTATTCTCTACTGATCTTTCAAAATAAAAACAACTGTCGATTTTTTCAGTGCAAAAACATAATTTCGGTTCTTTTGATTCATAAAAACTTCTGAAAGAAATATTATAAGGTCACTAGCATGATTTTGTGCCATTTTGTCCTGCTATTCACACTCACCAGGTTAGGTAGTCTAAAAGGAACATGTACATCTTCTGGACAAAAGAGGGCGCTCTCCTGTATAGAATGGTAGCGTACTACCTTAACCTTGCGTTTGAAAACCAAAACGACACAAATACATGGGAATAACCTTTCTAGATCACACAAAACTCTACAAAAACGGCTCCGACATAGCAGTCTCGTGACTTACAAACTTTGCCCGACGATGACTTTCATCGCGCACGTCCGTATTTTGAAGCCCAGCGTGATCACTATTGAAACTATGCGTACATTATTATACGCTGGAAAGCTTTACCGTACGTACCTCCATGCCGTACGTACGCTTTCAAGACCTACTCCGTACTTGCAGTTCATTTAAAACCCGCGTGTGAAAAGGGCGTAAGAAAACACAAAAGAACAAGATATACGTTATTTTTGAGTTGCAGTTCTTTGAAAGACTAGTCTTTTCAAGGGAGATATGCACGTGAAATAAGTTCATTATACGTCGATATTAGCCCTGCGTACGATGCTGTGTGTTCCGATCCGCTACAGCTAATCGCCCCGCTCACCACAATTAGCTGTAGCGGAACACACAGCATCGTACGCAGGGCTAACGTCGATATATGGTTCGCCAGAGTTAATATTTTGCAAAGCCTTTTTTTCTGTAGAAACAGTTACGCTGTCAGTGAGAACCAATCATTTGCAAAACGTACATAAAAAGTCAGTGATTGATTTATTGCACCGATCAAAGTCAAATGGTAGTTTTTCACACAATTTGTTGAAAATCAAAGGTTTCCCGCTGTGCCAGCTGTAGTGTCACTGTCAATGGATATCTCATCTAAGAATGCGTGATCAAGTGGAGTGTCAACTCAATGTTGTGGCTTATAGTGAGCAATATCTTGCTCAAACTGTGTTTATTTAAATATTTTAGCATATCTGCCACAAAAGATTTGACTGATTGTCTTTGTGTGCCTGTTAAGTGCCTCTAGTGGCACATATCGGCACATAATGAAAAATAAGTTCTGGCAGCCTTTTTTGTGTGTAGCTTATAAGCCGCAAGACAGTGGGACATATGCCACAAAAAAAATTTTTCGTAAGGGTAGTGTACCAGATGTTGCAATCAGCACATTTATCATGGACAATTAATTCAGGCACAATATGTATGTCTGTGTCATCTGACCTTCCACTGAGTTGAGTGTACACAGTTCTTGACAATGTTAGTTCCATGTTCTGTCATATCTATTACAGTATAGTCTGTGGTAGTGAACCTGACACATTGTCTTAGTAGGGAACGACATTTCACATCACAATGTGAAACCCTTCTGTTGTGACAAAATAAGTTTGATTTGCATCTATGGCAGGTCAGAAATCATTTGAATCCACATCCAGCTCATATGTTTTCTTTATCTGAATGCAACAGGATTGTTAACAATATATTAAAAAAAAGGCAGAAACATTGTTCAGGTGTCTGTCTCTGCAATATCGTATTCATTCATGTTGAGGTACAAGATATCAACTGCACCCAGAAAAATCTCCATTTAGATTTGATATTTATCTGTGACATTGCATGACATACATGTATTGTGTGGTCTGTTTAGGATAGGAATCAATAGCTGCCATCACACTGTCTCTTAGACACTGCAGGGTCTGAAGTTTGATATCATTATGGGGAGCTCGGCCGCGAGGGGGAAATGCATCATTTGGTGTTGTAACAAGGCAAACATCAGCAGATTTTGTGTCCGTGTGTTTCAAGTTTGAGTTTAAAACTTCTACTGGTGCTTGTGTAATGTTGTTAAAAGCATGCATGCATCTGCATTTAGAGTATTTTTGTTGTACTAGACAAATGACATTACAAGTGTTTCAAGTCAAATTGAACTCTTAAATAGCTACAAGTTCTTTAAATCTTTGAGCGTGCAATATATATTTCATCAGGTTGTAAACTGTAAATATCTGTTTGAAGAAAATAATTATAGTTATGACAAAAACATTCCTGTGTGGTGTACATTTGAAACATACAGGGATGATTACAAGCAGCTGTAGATCTAAACTTGTGTATCACTTTTATGACCTACAAATGTATTTTAACAATGTGTTAAATGTTTCTTTTAATATCTATTTCCTGTAGACAAACTTCAGAATGCCTGGACATTCAAAAGAGATTTTTGAAGATTCTACGCCATCTGAGTACTATATTTGTCCCCACTGTAAATTGGTAGTGAAAGATCCTAAACAAAGTACCTGTGGATACAGATTCTGTGCCACCTGTGTGGATGCAATACTCGATGATGGGTAGGTACATAATATATTAGCTACTATTATTATACTGTATTACTTTATTTCTATTGAAGAAAATTTTAACTTATTTTTGTATCACACTTTTATTGCCACAAATGTGATGTAAATCCTATATTTACAAGCAAGCAATAAAAATATTATTATTATTATTATTATAGACTTAAGATTTCACCTTTGTTTCATATGTCTGACCATGCTGCAGCTCCAATGGCCCATTAGTTTTCACTATAAACGGATACATGAACCCTCATTTAGCTGTAATAGTGTACATGCATAGCCTGTAGCTTCTAATGCATTCGGGAGGAAAAGATGTTTTTCATTGTGAAACCCCACTAATCAGATAGCTTTAAAATGTGATTTTTAGGTTCCTGCAGATTACCTCATATAAGTTTAGTTCAAATGATGGTGACAATAGCTCCCATGAAACTTGCTTTCGCCAGATGTATTGAAATACTGAAGTTTAACATCTGAATATCTGCTGAATGCTGTGCACTGCACTGCAGTCATATATCCCACACCTCATGGTTCCATCGGTTTGACCACCCTGTTTTCTAAGTGAGCTTAGTTATGGGATCAGCCAGTGACTGTGCCATGTTTTACATTCAGTTGTTGGATGGATCAACATACATGTATTCATGCCAACAAACAACTATTGAATATTTAGGTGATTTGTATAATTTTATGGAGAATCATTCTCGGAAATGTGTTCCTTGCAATGCAAAGTAATTCATGTCATTCCTTAGCTATGCAGGGCCCCCTATTCATTACGCCGCATTAAAAAATGGGGGGGGGGGGGAGGGGAGTTAAGAAGAATTGTGATTGACATCTTTTTTCAAATCCCCCTCAATACCCTAGAAAATTTAATTCCCCCTGTCTACATGATCAAACATTTTCAGGTCCCTCTCTCAAATTATCATATAGCCACACATTTATTAGGAATGTACGCAGAGTAAAAATAAACATGTATTGCATAGTTCTGCACATAAACGTTCGACACTATCTCTTATTAGCAGGTTGTAGAGCGTAACCTATGGCAAGTTCTTAAATTGATTCATTTTTAAAAGCATCAGTGGACTTGTTGGATTTATCAGTCTAAGCAGACTTGAGTTTATCCAACTCTAGCAAGGGCAATGGCACCAGCTAAAGAGCACACAAAATGACAATCGTTAGAGAGTATGCAAATTGTGAATTCCAGGCTACATTTTACCAAAGTGTGAAAAACTGAGAACAGTGATCTACTGATAAAATTTTTTTTTTTCAAAAGTACAAGACATATACAACTTACGGTAGATGCTGCCTATTATGTTTTACAAAACTGACAATACTTGAATATCTCATCAAATAAATGTTTTAATCTCAGAAATTTTGGGTGTAACAATGGCAAAATTGGCAAAAAAGAAATGATTCCATTTACTCACACTTTTTTCATTTAAATCAGAGTCTTTACTGTTCAAAATTTTACTTTTGTGTTATTGCACAATGAGATGTGAAAATGTCACTCACTGCATGAACTTGAAATGAATGGTTTTATATATTGATTTTAAGTGATTTGAGAAAAACTGTGACTTTTCATTGTACACGTATAAGATCAAGCATCGTGACCCCATCTTTTTCCTCTAATATTTGATTATTCTCTATTACTCATATGCCAGAATTCAAAAATCCATGGTAGCTGTTAAAGGCACATGAGCTGCAACTTTTGGCATTATTTTCATGATTTTATATTTAGATAAAAATTATTTCATAGAAATGTTCTTACTCAGAGATGTTTACCCAAGTATAATTATCCCCTGAGTGGGACTGCATGGGGAGGTTTCAGTAAGACAAATAACTTGATAAATGAGTGCCGCACCCAAATATGGCCACCTCAATACTGTACCTGATAAACAGCGTAAATGGTAAATACAGCATGGTGCAACCCACTGAAAAGATGGGAAAGGGATTCACTCCACTTTGCCCAAAAATTCTCTGTTTTTCACATAACCTGGCAAGAGTTTAAAAATTGTGGAAATTTAAAATGAACAAAAATTTGTTCAATTTCTTGCCTATTCTGCCACAAGCAAACATTGTTGAGGCATAGTTAATGACTATATCATTCAACCTGCAGATTGCAATGAGTATCTGAGGTACCTTGAGGTTGGACAAATTTCACAGAGTTGCAGCTCATATTAGGCCTTTAAGTCTCCTAGTCTTCTATGTGTTACTCGATCTCTGACCTGATCTTGTGTACACTGTAAATGTACAAATGTATATAAACTACATCAGTCAGAACTATCACTGTCACTACCGGCATTCAGTGACAGTACTGCCTGTATGCAAGCAGGGCAGTAGCCGTATTAACTTTGTATTTTGACAATATTTTTGTTCAATTCCCGTATACAACGGCGTTCTTGTTCTGTTCCCTACAGCATATGTTGAGCTGTCCAGTATTCAGCTAATTGCCAACACAGCCTACGTGTAATGTGCATTTGTATCATTCACAAATAACTGTCAGTCTGAACTCTAATTCAATTATCACCAATATTTAGACAAACAGGCTTCGTTGACAAACTGAATATTGTGTTTTTCAGCATGCTGTAGGAGATACTAAAAAACTGTATTTGATACATTGCATAGGAATATTGAAAAAATTATCAACAGTTGCAGCTCCTACCCCATTACAAGGCCAACTTGTTGTTTTTTGCTCACGTGTTCACACACGTGAGCATATAGTTTAGCCATGTCTGTGTGTGTGTGTGTGTGTGTGTGTGTGTGTCTGTGTGTCCGTGTGTCTGTGTGTCTGTATCCCCATTATCTCAAAAACGGCTGAACGTATTTCAGTCAAATTTGGTAGACATCTTCAGAATTCAAATGGCTAGAACTGAAAAGGTTTTGGTGGGCGTGGCTTGCATATTAATGAAGTTATCACAGTTTTAATTTTTGTGATACATGGTAGTCTATGGGAAGCATGATGACCATGGTTTCTGGACATCTCGACCCCTAACCAACTCGACCCAGTCAACTTGACCCGCTACCACCCTAACCCTGGTTAGACCTTATAGCCTTGCTCCTTCATGCCAAATATCAAAATCACAGGTCTTGCCAATTTTGAGAAGACGATTTTTAAAGTATTATTTTTCTGATTTTTCTATGACCTTTGACCTCCCCTATACCTATGCAGCTAAGCTATGGCAATGGCTTATTCTGGCGTATGTTAAAGTCCAAGACAGCCAGCGTCTATTGGACAATGGCCAGTAGGGGATCCAAATTGCTCTCCACAATTTTGGGGATTCCACTTGACCTTTGACCTTGGCATCTTCCTGCAACTCATTTATTATGTGCATTTCTAATTCTGAGCTAGCCAATAGAGCTAGAGGTCTGATTTTTGGTATATAGGGATAACTTAGCAATACAAATTTTTTGACAAAATGTCATGTGATCTCGATGACCTTTGACCTTAAATATGAGTATATGTCCATAACTCAGTAACCACAAGTGCTACACCCTTCATATTTGGTATGATGGGAGACCTTATGACATCACATCCTGTACCTCATTAATTATGCACATATCTAATTCTGAGCCAGCCAATAGAGCTAGAGGTCTGATTTTTGGTATATAGGGATAACTTAGCAATACCATTTTTTTGACAAAATGTCATGTGACCCCGATGACCTTTGACCTCAAATATACATATATGGCCATAACTAAGTAACCACAAGTGCTACACCCTTCATATTTGGTATGATGGGAGACCTTATGACATCACATCCTGTACCTTATTAATTATGCGCATATCTAATTCTGAGCCAGCCAATAGAGCTAGAGGTCTGATTTTTGGTATATAGGGATAACTTAGCAATACAATTTTTTTGACAAAATGTCATGTGACCCCGATGACCTTTGACCTCAAATATACATATATGGCCATAACTAAGTAACCCCAAGTGCTACACCCTTCATATTTGGTATGAGGGGAGACCTTATGACACCACATCCTGTACCTCATTAATTATGCGCATATCTAATTCTGAGCCAGCCAATAGAGCTAGAGGTCTGATTTTTGGTATATAGGGATAACTTAGCAATACAATTTTTTTGACAAAATGTCATGTGACCTTGATGACCTTTGACCTCAAATATACATATATGGCCATAACTAAGTAACCACAAGTGCTACACCCTTCATATTTGGTATGATGGGAGACCTCATGACATCACATCCTGTACCTCATTAATTATGCGCATATCTAATTCTGAGCCAGCCAATAGAGCTAGAGGTCTGATTTTTGGTATATAGGGATAACTTAGCAATACAATTTTTTTGACAAAATGTCACGTGACCCCGATGACCTTTGACCTTAAATATACATATATGGCCATAACTAAGTAACCACAAGTGCTACACCCTTCATATTTGGTATGATGGGAGACCTTATGACATCACATCCTGTACCTCATTAATTATGTGCATATCTAATTCTGAGCCAGCCAATAGAGCTAGAGGTCTGATTTTTGGTACATAGGGATAACTTAGCAATACAATTTTTTTGACAAAATGTCATGTGATCCCGATGACCTTTGACCTCAAATATACATATATGGCCATAACTAAGTAAGCCCAAGTGCTACACCCTTCATATTTGGTATGATGGGAGACCTTATGACATCACATCCTGTACCTAATTAATCATGTACATATCTAATTCTGAGCCAGCCAATAGAGCTAGAGGTCTGATTTTTGGTATATAGGGATAACTTAGCAACACAATTGATTTTAGTCATTGAAACTTGCTATATACATCAAAGATACTGTGATATAACATTATTGAAAGTCAAAAGACATTTTTACTTCAGCCAACTCCTAATTTGCATATTAAATGAATTTTCATACTTAGGGATATTCATCTGAATTGACTTGATCAAAAATTGATGTAACTTGCTATGTACATTTCAGACACTTTAATACAATATTATTGAAAGTCATTAACCCTCAGAGCGCGGATAACGAGAAATCTCGTTTAAATGGCCATTTGCGCCTGCGCGGATACCGAGATATGTCGTTTTGACATTAACATAATATATTCACGTCTTTTGGGGTATTTGCATGCATCAAGGCGGGGAAAATATGCTTGTTATCCAATCATCATCCAGTGTCCTTCAACTTTTAACCCGGGAAAAGCCGATCACGTGATCCAAAATGACGTCACTACCTGAAATAGAACGGAAAAAAAAAGTTAGTCGTTTGCCCACTGATACGATTCAAAATGGCGACCGTTGGCGATGTTTTGGCCGAGATCTTTGCCGATTCAAGCGACGATGATGTTGATTTTGAAGGTTTTACGCTCGAGGAGCTGAGATATGGTGACTTTCCGACCGAACCCTGTCAAAGTGATGATGAAACTGATTTGACCGAGCGTGAGAAGGCACTCCGATGGGACGTACACGATTCCATTGAAACCATGCCAGCTGGTTTTGTCGAGCTGCCGTTCGACGGTGAGCCTGGTCTGACGTCACCTGAAAACATACCGTTCGGTCCTGAAGTGTGCCCACTCGATTTTTTGAAATTTTTTTTTTATGATGGTGATTACAATCTTATTGCGACCGAAACCAATCGTTACGCTGCTGCCAGAATATCGTTCCTGAGAGATAGAGGTAGGCTGGATAACTATTCCCGTTTCCGTAAATGGTCTGATGTCAACACTGACGACGTCAAGGTGTTTCTCGCCATATGTATCATGATGGCACTGGTTGAAAAACGGGACATTGAAAGCTATTGGACCACAGACCAGCTCCTCCAGACTCCTGGCTTCCGTGAAACGATGTCCAGAGACCGGTTTGAAATTATTTTGGAAATGCTACACCTGAACGACAACAACCAGTACATTCCACCCGGTCATCCAGGTCACGATCCACTCTTCAAGGTCAGACCGATTATCGACTCCGTCGTACCCCGGTTCAGGACAGTGTACATCCCTCACCAGCATATCACAGTTGACGAAGCCATGGTACCATGGAAAGGCAAGTTGAGATTTAAGGTTTACATTCCTATCAAACCTGATAAATTCGGCATCAAAGCGTACAAGCTGTGTGAGAGTGTCTCTGGCTACACTTCCGGTATCAGGTTTTACACCGGCAAAGTTCTCGACGATGATGGTACCGTACTACATGTCAGCTCGAAAGATGTTGTCATGGGTTTGATGCAGGAATGCGACCTTCTAAACAAAGGGTATAAATTATACACCGACAACTATTATACCAGCTCTGACCTCATGGATACACTTCTTGCTGAAGGTACTATGGCTTGTGGAACTGTCCGTACAAATCTAGCAGAAATGCCAGACGGTCTGAAACCAAAGCTAAAGCCAGGGGAATCTGTCTTCCGGCGTCGTGACAATTTGTTAGCGCTGAAGTGGCATGATAAGAAGGACGTAACATTGTTGTCAACTTTCCACCGAGCTGTGATGAAAGTGAATATCACTAAACCTGATAGAGCTGGCAATTTCCCAATAAAACCTGAATGTGTTCTTGATCACAACAACAATATGGGGGGAGTTGATTTATCTGATCAGCTGATGAAATATTTCAGTATTCCTCGTAAAACAATGAAATGGTGGAAGAAATCATTCTTTTATATTTTCAACTGTGCTGTTACAAATGCTTACACTCTATGAAAAAAATGTGCAAATGAGTCTCTAGAAGGTGTAAAAAAATGACACACTACAAATTCTTGTCTTCTCTTGCCCACAATTTGATCAAAGAATCACAAAATTACAGAAAGCCCAGTGTAAGAGGTAGAAGGTCACTGCAGGATAGACCAGATAGAGTCAATGGTAACATAAGGGATCACCCACTAGAACGCATCCGTCCAAAAGAAGGTGCTAAAAAACCTCGTGTAACACGAGTATGTAGGGTTTGTGCTGCAAAAGATCAGCGCAGAGAAACATCATTCCAGTGTGGTAGTTGTCAAGTGGCTTTATGTGTGGTTCCATGCTACACTGTGTATCACACAGTCATAAATTACCAGCAAGCACGCGAAGAATAAATAATCTTCAGTGCTCAAATTCAAAGAATTGCAAATGAATGTTTGTCTAGGGACCAGAATGAATGTTCTCAAGCATTTCATTGTTGTTGTAAAATTTGTAAAACATTTTCAATTGAGATTGCAAAAAAAGATAATAGTGTTTAGTAGTTAATCACTTATTTCAAACTGATATTCACAACTAAAAATGAAATGAAATTGAAAGAAATTGTTTGTCAATTCTGTCTGATCAGATAAATCAATTTCACCCATATTTATTCTTGAAAATTTATAAATTCAACTTGTTGAAGTCTTCAGCTTTTATTTACATGAAAATACAAAACAGTTATTATTATTATGAATGTAAAACAGTTGTAAATAATATTGAGAAGATATGTACTTACCTTTTTTTGATTTCCATCCAGTACTTCTGTTGTCGAAGTTCACTGCCATCTTACTGCCAGGGTCGTGTCTCTTTTCATTGCAAAATTTTTATTTACAGTTTTTATTTACAATGCAATTTTTATTTACAATGTAATATATTTACATTTTTCAAAGTAGTGATATCCAGAGAAGGAAAATGAGATTGATGTGAATTTCAAATTGATCCGTTCTGACAAACAATAACTGAATTACTAAAGTGGTTTTTTTAAGATATTCTGAGAAAAAGTATTGACAGCTTTTTACACATGTGTCAAGAATATTTACAAATGTTTGTTTACATTGTTTGTGTGAATTTATATGTGAGATTTTGTTCAATTTACATGTGTACACATGAATTTTTTATATTTCGTACTGCAGTAAAATGTAGATAACAAGGCAAGAGTAACTCTATTGTAGTATTCTGCTATGGATACTTGGCTTGGCCATTTGTTTGTTTACTTGTTTTTGTTTACTTGTTTATACGACTTTTTTTGTGTAAATATCAATTTCTAAACAATGCAATATGACATGCTGGTGCCATGAATGAAATTTTGCCATGTGAATGCCACTTTTTATAGATTCTTCAGAAAAACGTATGAAAATGTATTTTTAGATTTTTTTTACAAAACCAATTTAGCCCAAAATCCTATTTATTTGTCATAATTCATCAATGATGTCATCACAAACAAACAACTCATGGAATGTAGAATGTATTTTTATATGGACATTGCCTAGCTTTGACCATTTCTTACTGCAGTACAATGTAGATAACAAGGCCAGTGTAACTCTATTGTAGTATTCTGCTATGGATACTTGGCTTGGCCATTTGTTTGTTTACTTGTTTTTGTTTACTTGTTTATACCACTTTTTTGTGTAAATATCAATTTCTAAACAATGCAATATGACATGCTGGTGCCATGAATGAAATTTTGCCATGTGAATGCCACTTTTTATAGATTCTTCTACAAAAACATATGAAAATATGTATTTTTAGATATTTTTTACCAAAAACCCACTTTTTAACCCCAAAATCCTATTTATTTGTCACAATTCATAAATGATGTCATCACAGACAAACAACTCATGAAATGTAGAATGTATTTTTATATGGACATTGCCTAGCTTTGACCATTTCTTACTGCAGTACAATGTAGATAACAAGGCCAGTGTAACTCTACTGTAGTATTCTGCTATGGATACTTGGCTTGGCCATTTGATTGTTTACTTGTTTTTGTTTACTTGTTTATACCACTTTTTTGTGTAAATATCAATTTCTAAACAATGCAATATGACATGCTTGTGTCATGAATGAAATTTTGCCATTCCATTGCCACTTTTATAGATTCTTCTAGAAAAACATATGAAAATATGTATTTTTAGATGTTTTTTTACCAAAAACCCACTTTTTAGCCCAAAATTTCTATTTATTTGTCATAATTCATCAATGATGTCATCACAAACAAACAACTCATGAAATGTAGAATGTATTTTTATATGGACATTGACTAGCTTTGACCATTTCTTACTGCAGTACAATGTAGATAACAAGGCCAGTGTAACTCAATTGTAGTATTCTGCTATGGATACTTGGCTTGGCCATTTGATTGTTTACTTGTTTTTGTTTACTTGTTTATACCACTTTTTTGTGTAAATATCAATTTCTAAACAATGCAATATGACATGCTTGTGTCATGAATGAAATTTTGCCATTCCATTGCCACTTTTATAGATTCTTCTAGAAAAACATATGAAAATATGTATTTTTAGATGTTTTTTTTACCAAAAACCCACTTTTTAGCCCAAAATTTCTATTTATTTGTCATAATTCATCAATGATGTGATCACAAACAAACAACTCATGAAATGTAGAATGTATTTTTATATGGACATTGACTAGCTTTGACCATTTCTTACTGCAGTACAATGTAGATAACAAGGCCAGTGTAACTCTATTGTAGTATTCTGCTATGGATACTTGGCTTGGCCATTTGATTGTTTACTTGTTTTTGTTTACTTGTTTATACCACTTTTTGTGTAAATATCAATTTCTAAACAATGCAATATGACATGCTGGTGTCATGAATGAAATTTTGCCATTCCATTGCCACTTTTATAGTTTCTTCTAGAAAAACATATGAAAATATGTATTTTTAGATGTTTTTTTACCAAAAACCCACTTTTTAGCCCCAAATTCCTATTTATTTGTCATAATTCATCAATGATGTCATCACAAACAAACAACTCATGAAATGTAGAATGTATTTTTATATGGACATTGCCTAGCTTTGACCATTTCTTACTGCAGTACAATGTAGATAACAAGGCCAGTGTAACTCTATTGTAGTATTCTGCTATGGATACTTGGCTTGGCCATTTGATTGTTTACTTGTTTTTGTTTACTTGTTTATACCACTTTTTTGTGTAAATATCAATTTCTAAACAATGCAATATGACATGCCGGTGCCATGAATGAAATTTTGCCATGTGAATGCCATTTTTTACAGATTATTTCAGGAAAGCATCTGAAAATATGTTTTTTAACAATTTTTTACCAAAAACCCAACTTTTAGCCCCAAAATTCCATTGTATTTATCATATTTAATCAATTATGACATCACAGATGGACAGCTCATGAAATGTAGATTGCATTTCATATATACATTGTCCAGATTGGACCAATTCTTATTGCAATAAAGTATCAATGAATGAGACAGTGCAATTACTGTGTTACGTCATTATTTTATTCAGCGCACAGGGAAATGGCCATAGAAAGTATTCAGCGCTCTGAGGGTTAAGCATTTTCTCTTCAGCCAATTCCTAATTTGCATGTTTAATGAACTTTCCTAATTAGAGATATACATCTGAATTGACTTGACCAAAGATGACAAAACTTGCTACATATATTGCAGATACCATGATACAACATTATTGACAATCATTAAGCATTTTTCCTTAAGTCAATTCCTAATTTACATATTCAATGAACTTTGCTTATTAGGGATATATACTGGTCAAAGTTGGCAAAACATGACAACATTGATGATTATACCTGGTTAAAACAATATCGAAAGTCATTTCACATTTTCATGTCAGCTAATTTACATATCTAATGAGCTTTCACAGCTCGGCATATATGGCTTGAAGGACTTGGCCAACGGTAATTACACTTGCTATATAAAATGGTGATACAATGACAGCAGTCAAAGAACTTTAATATTTTTATTTCAGCCAATTACATATTTGTATACTTCATGACCTTTGAGAATTAATCGGCGGTGATTATTGTTCATTATGTTGATCATAACACTTTCAATGAAGTTGCAAACATGTGGCAAAGGTTCAAATTTACACATAACTGTATGAAACACGTGAGCATTTTCAGTTCATATCTGGTTATGAAAATTTAATGGCATTCGTATATTTGTAGATTTTTCGAGATTAAAGTCATAAAATGCAATTAGATTTTGTTTAATTATTACTAACATTACAACCATTAGACAACATCAAAATATTGGGAACAAAATATTTTCAGGTTCCCCTAAACGCAGAGCAAAACTTTCAAGTCCCCTCCCCCTCGACTTCCCCCCAGAATTTTTGAATCCCTGAATTCTTCCAGCCCCTCACCATTTTTTTCTCAACGCAGCCTTACACAGCTTATGTTATCTGATACCGACTGTGATGTGCCCTCCACAGCATGACTGCAGCGCTCATGGTCTTGCTTGTACAAACTGTGTTGCAAAACCTCTGTACACCAGCTGTCTTAGCCGGGCTACACAAGATTAAAATCAGACCAGGAGAGGGCCATCCTGCATTAAACCAAATAGTGACCATCAGAGAGTGTATGTTCCAATCAGGCTTATTAATAATGAATTACATTGAACATGTCTATCAAAGATGCATTTACTGGTAAAGTCTGTTAGCTATAATCATGATAGACTCTGCATAGACAATGTTATTTTATGTATCAAACCATACATGAAATAAGCACTTCCTACATGTACGTAGAATGTCAACTCTGTCAGAGATCAAATTTAGAGCACTGTTTTAACCCTTTGCACACTGTACTGACCCCCTGGTACTCTATGACATCATCGGACATTTGTGTCAGAGGCCGGGTTCAAAAGGTTAACATACCGGTACATGTAATGATGTATACACTGTGATCACTCAAAACACACGTCAAGGTAGAAAATGCGCCTCAAGTTAATGATTTAAAGTGGGGCTTTACCTTAAAATTCATCTTAAATATTAAAAACCATGATGATATCAAAGATATACCACTGCATCGGTCTTATTCACTTTAATTCTCTGGCTACTAAGCTTCACACAAGTGAAAACTAGCAGAAGTGACATATAATCAGCTGCTAAAGCACAAGCTTGAAGCAGTCTCGGCATTACAATACACTGGACCATTTGACCTGTTTACACAGTGCAGACATTTCCAGATGTCAGGTCAGCAAGTGCACAAATAAGTTGGCTGGGCAAAGGTTTTTTCACAAATCCTTTATTATTTTACAAAGTGCACGTTTAAATATTTAATCAATAATGTTTTTAGGAAGTTTGATGTCTCAGTAATCGGCCACTCTGTGAAAATGGGCTTTGAAACATTCGATCAGTACAGCACCCCCAGCCAGACAGCGCTTACAGCTGGTTACTACATGTAGTGACGACAGCAAACATTGTATCAGTTTCATATTTAGCTGTGCGGTTAGGAAATTCGGCGAAATTTTCAACATTGCTGAGAAGACAGATTTAGCTCTCTGTGTGCTTACTCGACGTGTGTGTGGCGAAAAAGTCGGTGCGCTTTGAGTGAACAAAATGATTACCTTTTTGCCCATAGTGATCATTGATTTACACCATTAAAACATCTTGCCATCACAGAGATTTTGTGGCGTTGTGGTGAATGCTTAGTGTAGTCACTTCTGCAATTTTGATATGCAAGCAACAATCTGAAGTTGTCAGATTTTTCATCCATGAAAGATTTTCACTAAAGTCAAAGATTGGTTTCTGTGAAGCCATGTGAGCTCATCTTTTATTAGGCTTATCAGATTGGACATTTGGTAGATGTATACCATGGTCTTCTCGGTAATAAGTATGCATGCATCAAGATGATGTTAATGATCATCATCCTAGCCAGTTGGAAATTACACTTTGCTTGTGTTGTTTTTTGGTCTGCTTCCGCGATGACAGGTTTTCATCTTTGATTAGGTTCAAACAATCAGACATACATTTCATCATGCAGCCACTGACTGTCGGGTTTTGTGATTCCTATCAACAATACAATTGCTATCAACCGTACAACAATACAATTCTGGCATAGCTTGCTCTGATTTCTAGCCATATTTTCGTAAGTACTGTAAGTGTATATTTCATTTAGGGGAACTGCTTTGTCCACAAATGTTGATGTAAATTTTTGGCGACAGTGATTCGTGCGTAATCGGCAAGCTCCCTACAACGGAGGCATTCCTCAGCATTGACATGATATGACAGTGACAGCAACCACCTCAAAGTTGACAAACAGGATTGATCGGTTAACAGATTTCCTATATCAGAATCGGTACCAAAACTTGAAAAATACACTTTTTTAGATGGAATTGCTTGCATTTTTGGATGATGTTTGTGTAGTCTCAGGACTGTATAGTTGCAGCCCTTTTTTTTTGCAAAGCCCTCAAAAGAGCTGGGCTTAATTGTCAGCTATATGACCTTGTCTTTGAACTCAGAAAGCTGATACTGTCACAAGTAGAATCACTTGTTGGTTTTAGTCGCACTGTGAAACTCAACAACAAGCAAGTGGGAGTCGATGAAAGCCACACGGTTATGATATTTTACAGGAAAAAACAGAGCAAATAAAGCAAATTGGCTGATTAATGTTCCTGTTTCAACTTTCCCCGAGCAAAGTTTGAGCAACAGTTCGGACCTTTAAATATTTAGGTAGTGTTACCTCAAAGACAGTGTTCTCTGAGATGTGTAATTTTTTAATCACTACTTCTTTCCATCCAGGTCACAGGTCCATCAGTGTCCACGTCAGGTAGAAGATGATGACAGTTATAATTGTACATGTATAACACCAGCTCAGGTAAATTTTCCATTGCTCTTGTATGGTATATCAATACTTTGTTACATGTACATTGTCAAGAATTACTTGCATATATACACTGTACCGTGAAATTATTGTAGTGGTGGTAGCTAGTACATGTATTTCATACGTCAAGTAATGGTTATGTACATGCATTTGAGCAAAGGTATCATCAATATCATAAGACACATATAAATAGAAGGCATGTACCAAAGTGTTGTTCGTGAGATCTTATAGTTTTCTATAAATTCTGCAGCGGATATCAAGCAAACTCTATTGTTCATGTTTTTATCATAAATCAGAAGGAAAAAGTACCTGACCTTTAGGAAGTTTACAATTATAACCCTTCGGCTATCATTGTCAATGTCAATGCTATATTACCGTACAACTCGTATCATTTGACTTAGGAGTTTCACTGTTTGAAACAAACACATAATTTTACTGTGGGGTACAAGTTGTTTTGCTCTCGCACACATGTACATGTACATGTAGATGTCATGATTGCCAATTACAAATGAATTCAGGAACTTTAAATGTTTTGTGTCATTTAGTATATGTACATGTATGTTCAATTCATATAGCTGTTGATGCTGTTGCAAGCATGGTACATGTTACCGGGTAGCTCGCTCTGCAAAAGGAAAATCAACTGCAATAATCTTGCCATCAACCAATGATTTTGACTCCGTATGCATCTTTCAGTGTTGTTTGACAATTAAACCATGATCAGAATTTTTTGGGAGGTCAAGAGATATGGTACTGGAAATTCTGCAAAGAGCCGAAAATTTCCAGCATTAAAATTAGTAATAAAAGCATTTTATGACTGTATAACTGCCAGAGTGATTATGTGATGGCAGTACAAACAAACCAATGTGTACAAACTCATGAAGAAATACACATACATGTATTTCCAAATGCCTTTATAGTGCACATTCTTTTGTTTGCATGTATCACTCACGTGGGTCACTTGAATTCTGGGTTTGACCCAATAAACCCTCTGAGCACCAAAGTCAGTTTTTGTTACCTTTACAAAATATACCCCAGTCAATTTTTTTTTTCAGATTTTTGCCAATTTTTTAATAAAAAACTGTAGCCAATGAAATGTCATGTCCATTGTGTTCAAAATTATCATAAAAATTAGAGGAAAATTCATAAAAAATGGTAAAATGTTGTACTAAAATTTTGGTGGGAAAAATTACAGCACTCAAAGGGTTAACAAATACAAACCGGTACTGTATCCCCTGAAGCAATGTTGAATCATACAGAGGGTAGCATGGGCCCCAAAATCTTCGGTTTCTTCTCACAAGGACTTCTCACTATCAGATTGTAAGCCTAGTGACAAGTCTTTTATCATAATTTCACCTGTGCACTGAGGACACCTTTTTGTTGAGAACACTTTCTATAATGGTCTGAAATGTACAAGGTATGCATACATAATGCGGTCAATGATCATGTTCTTGTCCTGCAGTTTATGCCAGATAATGCTGCCAGACGTGATCTGAGTCACCTCAAAGTGCGATGTTACAAATGTGACTGGAGAGGAAGATTTTCAGATTATGAGGTACATATTTGGGTTATCATCGGCTTATGTCTTCTTTTCAGGCTCCTAGATTCTTTCATTTATGGTGGATAGATCTCTAGGAAAACTGCATTCAGATTTGTTTTAATGGTTTAGCTGCCATTCCAGTTTTAAAGGGGAAGTACTCCAAGGCTGATTTTTACAGGTGCTAGTTTTGGGGTTGCTTATTCTGGAAAAACATTTTCACGATTTATTACTTGCGTAATTTTTTACAAAAAATGGACAAAAATAGTGAAGTTGCAATGTAAGGCTTCATCAGCTTAATGTATTTTGAATCATGAGAAAGCGCCGAGCTTGGCGCTTTCATCACATGAAAAGGCTTGGACCATCTTCCGATGGGTATCTGGGTACGAGATTGTCCGCTCACTGACATTCACGCCAGGCTGTGAGCATTTGCATAACATAAACAATAGCTATGCAAACACAAACAGCCTGATGTGAACTTGAGTGAGTGACAATAATGCCATACCCATCAGAAGATGGTCCCTGCCATATCACATGACGAAAGCACCAAACTCATTGTTTTTTCCCATGATTCAAAGTGCATCAGTTGATGAAGCCCTAAACTGCAACTTCTGCTGCTATTTCATCTGTTTTCGTATAAAATCGAGGGAGTTATAAATGATGAAAATAATTTTTATGGAATAAGCGATCCCAAAGCTGACACATATGTAAAAATCAGTTGCAGCTTTGTTGAACTTCCCTTTTAACAGGATTTACTGAAATACTAACATGACATTTATTATAAGTGAACACGAATTCAGTTTCAATAGCTATTACATTGATTTTCAGGTGCAATTTATGGAAGTCAAACTGGGTACATTTTTTTGTTGTCTATTACATAGGATGACAATGTTTAAATATGCCGAGTATATCAAAGTGTCAGATACCTGTACTACTACTCAGCTGCAACAGAAAAACACTCTCAATGAGAAAGAAAAGGTTCATTTTTAGCTACCATTTTGATATGCATGCATATAACAATAGGATTTCATCTTGCAGCTGGAAAATCCAACTGTGGTCCCACTCCCACATCACAAAATTTGTAAGTTCCCTCCTGTCAAACCATAGTGGCATTGTTGTACATGTACTTATGTGCACTTCTTTGATTGTTTCTTCACAAACATTTATAGCATGAATATTTAATTTTGTGTCATGTGTGTGATCACTTTCTTTCAAATCATTTTTTTTACAAGCTGTGTGATATATGTCACTTGTTTATCATATCACCTGTACACTGTGCAATGCTCACCTGTGTACGACGTGTGCACAACCCATGTGGCTCTCCCTTATGGTCAAAATAGAGGCCATGGTCAATCATGATTTGTGTGACCTCCCCGTTTGTCATTTCAGCTCACATTTGGTATACCATTGTGAGATTATTGTATAAGCTGAAGTCGGTGGTGTCTGTAGTACCGGTATGTGTGTACGTACGTACAGTATGTCTGTCAATATCAAAAACACACGAATTCACTAGTACAGAAATTTGCGAGAATGGACACTTTCTCGCTGTATTGCGAGAAGTAAGTGAGAAACGTACTTTCTTGCAATCAAGCTGCCAGAACTGTGCTTTCTCGCATGCATCTGCGAGAAACTGAATTCTCGCAATCAATCAGCGAGAACTATTTTATCGCTCTGCATCTGCGAGAAATTGTGAAATATTTGTGAAATGCTTACACAGAAAATACAATTTCTCGCAGATGCAAAGCGAGAAAACAAATTTCTCGCTGACTGATTGCGAGAATTCAGTTTCTCGCAGATGCTGAGCGAGAAAACACAGTTCTCGCCAGCTGGTTGCGAGAAAATTAAATTCTCGCTAAGTTATTGTGAGAAAGTTATGTATTCTCGCTTACTTCTCGCAAAAGCGAGAAAGTGTCCATTTCTCGTAAATTTCTCGCAATTTCAGCACCTTCGTGTCCTCCGCATCAATACAACGATAACAACAATGAGAACGAGTGCCAGCAAAATGAACATCCTGCACCGATACCAACATATCTGAAACGATTCAATTTTGGCTGTATGATCATGATGAAATTTGCTAGTATAGATTCGTGGTTGCTGCAAGTTCACATGCTGTGCGTCACCGCATGCATGAACAGGTGATGGGGGGGGGGGTGGGGTGTTGCTGTAGAAGATTGATGAGGTGGCAATAATTTTTTTTACATGATCTTTGTACATTATTTTTTCCCCAATCTCCCATGTTTTCTTTTTGTCAAGCCTTCTCTGGCCGATTTTTTTATTCACGTTTGCTTAATTAATGTATGTAGGATCTGCTTGTCCCATTGCTATAAAAGTTAATACGCATGTTTCTAAAATTGACCTCCAGTACCTAAGTTGCAGACCTTATTTGCTTTTGTCATTTTTTTTCTGGTTGCACTGTGTAGAAATAATGTCATAACATCAACGTAGAATTTTCTGCACTGAACAGATAGAAACAACATTCATTGTTGATCTTTGGTACCCATACTAGTATGTACCAATTCCGATAAAATGTGAGCGACATCGTATTATTGTTGGTGTTTTTCAACAATATGATTAAAGATCAGATATGTACTAAAATATTATAACTGGGAAGTAGATAAGAAAAAACCATTATTTAAAAAACTTGTTTTGACTCCTGTGCTGCAGTCTTTAAGAAACACATTCTAGCTGTGTACACACAACAACAAAAATGTGCCGGGTATCCATAAATGTCTACAAATCTAGAGCATGTGGCATTTATTTCTGCTCTCTGAGGCATAAAGCATCTACCTGTAGTTAATCCTTTGAGCGCTGCAATTTTCTCCCTCCAAAATTTTAATGCAAAATTTTACCAATTTTTATGATTTTTCTGTAACTTTTTGATAATTTTGGACAAAATGGACATCACACAAAATTGACAGGGCTATATTTTATATAGGGGACAAAAATACACTTTTGCGCTCAAAGGGTTAAAAGGCTAATACAATTCCTCTACCTAGAGCAAAAGATTCCCAATGCAAGAATATGGTAACCATAACAGAAAAAATATATTTGGAAGAAACATGTTAACCCAATGTGATGCTAGATGTTCCAAGGGCAAGAGTCAGTTATTGCCCCCTCTACAGGTCACATATCACCATTAGTGTGCCCTCTATTTAAGCCAATATGACCCACCACAACGCATACAATTTATCTATGACACAAGCACATTTTTTGGATCATACATGTTGTAAAGATACAGGATGATGCAAAGAATTTTCCACAATTCCTCAAAGTGATGCTACTAAGTTTCGAGAAATGCAAGTTTGTTAGAGGGCACACTGATCAACTTCCTCAGAAAGGCGAGTATAACTTCTCCAGAAACACAATCAAAACTTGGAAAAAGACAAGAAAAACCATTACAATTCATGCATTGACACTTTCACAGACAATTACTTGCTTTCATTCGCACTTCTTAAATGCTTTCTAAATTTTTTTTACTACTTAAACATGATAGACTTTGACTAGCAGGGCATACTAAATGCTTTGAAAGTGTGATATGTAAGGAAAGTGATTATACTGCATCTGCACGCAGACATTTTGCTTTCCATTATGCAAGTTTCTTTCATGTACAATTTGCTTTGATTCTTAGATCAAAAGAAGAGAGTTTGTAAAGTAAAAAACAAAATTGGTAGGTGTTGCATAAGCATGTGCATGCACTCTGAAATGATTAATGAACCTGTATAATGCCATCAACATTTGCAACGGTGCCTCTTTTAGCATTTGTAGCTGAGCATATTGTTCAGCCATGAAAATTGCTGGCATGCCTTTTAGCTAATTTAGGGTAAGTCAATAATTAGATCATTGAAATGTAGCTAATTCAAAGATCTGCCAACATAAACCAAGATCAAAGTGCTTTGTTGGCCAGAACCCACTAGCAGCTAATTTAAATTGTTTTATATTACTTATTTAACAGCAAAGGTCTTTGTTTCAGGGACACATCATCCAAGAACATAGTAGAATTTCTTCAGACAAGGTGCGTGGAAAGTTCGAGAAAGATGTGGGGAACAAAATGAGCAAGATGGATGACATGGTCACTAGTAGGTTACTTGGAGCACAACAGATGCTACAAGTCTCCAGACAGATGACAGAAGAACTGAAGGGGATGGAGGAAAAACAGGAGAAGGACAGGGAGCTGATTGAGGCAATGGAGAGAAAGGTCAAAGCCAAGGACCGAATCATAGCACTGAAGGATGTAGCCTTGGCAGAACAAGACCTGCGTATCCAAGCATTGGAGCAGGCTTCCTACGATGGTGTCCTTGTCTGGAAGATCACAGACTTCACCAAGAAACAACAAGATGCACTCTCTGGAAGAACCACATCAGTGTACTCCCCTTACTTCTTCACAAGTCGCCATGGTTACAAGATGTGTTCCAGGATCTATCTGAATGGTGATGGTATGGGTAAAGGAAACCACATCTCTTTGTTTTTTGTCGTCATGAAGGGTCCTGATGATGCCCTGCTGAGATGGCCTTTCAAGCAAAAGGTATGTAGATTTTAGTCATAACCCTTCTTTGTCATACAGTCGTATAATTTTACATGTTGAAAGCTCTTTTGTATTCACATAAAGATTCATGGGCATGTCTCTGGAACATGGTGAATACAGTATTCAGTGAGTCATTTTAGACCTCTTTAAAAGACAGTTAACCAAGAATAACAGCTCTATCAAACATTAATCATGATGTGATCACTGGACAATTACAAGGCATTTCCATACAGTGTACATATCAGTAGGAATGTGAAGTAGACAAGTGAAATGAAAAATACAGAATTACAAATTACTTCATTGAGGTATCTAAACATGCAACTGTAATAGCGTTCATTTAGTAAATAGATACTTGACAACTGCTCACTTCAGCAGGATTTAAATGGATAGAGGAAAATAAGTTACTTCTCATTTGAAACAACACTGAGCAGAATATTGTGAATGGATCACCGTAGTTTGTAATCTGGCAATCACATTTCTGTCACATTGTTTTACTTGTAGGTAACTTTCATTGTACTTGACCAGAACAACCATGAACATACCGGTATCACTGATGCCTTCAGTCCTGATCCTACTTCAAGTTCATTTAAGCGGCCGACCTCTGACATGAATATTGCTTATGGATGTCCTCTGTTCATGCCAATATCTCAAGTTGACAGCCCCCATCATGCCTACGTCAAAGATGATGTCATGTTCATCAAAGTAATCGTGGACACATCAGATCTTGCATAAGGAACCAATTGTTGAGATGTGAAGTTTTGTGTATGTATTAGTTTACCACTTTGTATTTTATTTCTGCTTGCATTTGCAACCTACTTTCAAGTCAAGTTGCTTTATGAATTGGGTAACATGAGCAAAGTACACACACTCTCACGGATTGAAATATTTCCACATCTCGACCAATCAGATCGCAGTGTTTGCGCCATCAATATTCTGGTATAATATACCGGTATATTACAGCCCAAACAAAGGACTATATTTGCTGAAATCTGTTGCTTTGCATAATTGTCTTTAATGAGAGATCCTTCCTATATGCATCTGATCAACTCAAGAGTTGATCCCAGGCATATAGATAATGTGTGTATACCAGACAAGTTTCAACAGTTATACAATTACTAATGTATTATTGACAGGAAGAACATGGGTAAAAAGAAAGCATTCAAAAGAATTCAAAAGGATTGCTACAGGCCAAGCTCAGACTGTTGTAATGTAGACCAAGAGCTTTTCTTAAACTTTAATTCTTGTTTTACTGTGAATATATGCTTGCACAGTGTGATATATTGGTATTGTACCGTGAATGCCCGTCAAATTAATTGCCACTTTGTTTTGAAAAAAATTGTATTCATATACCATTTCTGAGTACAAATGATGGTATTTGATGATCAAACGTCTTGCTTGTGGTGACTGTTAGTGTTTTCAGTGGGCAGGTCATGGTCACTCAACGTGGAGTGACCATGGCCAGGTATACGAATGCAAGCACTAAAAGTAATTTATTTGAAGTTTCTTTGACGGTTCTTGACAATGAGTATATTGGTGCCCTTCTCTTCAATTGTAGAATTTATTCTTTTTAAGTATTTGAATTAGTTACATCTGAATGCACTGGGCCACTACAGCAAAGTACAAACACCTGATGACTCAAAGCGTCATTTAGTCCATAGAGTGCATATCTCATGATATTCTCAGACAAAACTGCCGGTGAACACAACAGTGACACCAGATTTCCGCTTTATAGTTGGATCACTCTAACTCGTATCGCTCTACTGTTGTTTCATTTTCCAGAACAACCATGGCCAAGCATATCACAAGCATATCATCAGTGCCTTCCATCTTGACTGTATACAACCAGTTCCTGCCAACGTCCATTGCCAGAGATGGATTCAGGATGCCCTGTCCTCTTGCCATCATCACAGCTTAGCAGCAGTAGTTATTGGCAAAAATTAACTGCAGAATCATGCAATGACAGTTTACTCATCCAGGAGACTGAGCCACAAGTATTTAGATTTACCTATGTGCATTTACTGATACAAAAAATTACACAAAATTCTGTACTGTAAGTTATTTACAAAGTGGAGAAAATGCTGCTTAAACATAAGGTGCCCAGATATTGTTTTCAATTATTCGCTATGAGGCTCACAGCCCCTTGCCATATGTACATGCCATACTCCTCAAGTGAGAAATTACTTCCCTCTACTGAGTTACATGAATTTCAAAAGTCCCCATGCCACTGCAACGCATTTTAGGAATTCATTAACAGCATGGCCATTAGTAACAAATTCTCAACACTCAATATAAGAATTGGTTGATCCATCCAGTGACATACCTGAAGTTGGTTACCAGATACTCCTTTCCATTAAGGTAATATGCACCTTGAAAGTGAAAGACTTAAACTTTTGCTCAAACTTACCTCAGTGAAACTTTCAACCATTCTCTTACCAAAGCAAGAATAAAAATCAGGGGTCACTGTGCAAACTTTGGTACTAGAGAGACAAATAACTTTCGATTTCTCGATATTTGAAATCCAAAATGGCCGCCATCCCTGTATTAACTCTATGGGAAAAAATAAAATTTTCGATTTTCGAAAAACTAAGATGGTGAAAACTTTTCGTTCGCCGAGAGCTTCAAAATGAGCCCCCACAAGTGGTAGGTCAGAAGAAAACTGATAAAATTTGAAGTCCCGAATTTCTGTTCCTGAGGTGCGTTCTACTTTAACACGAAGCCTTGTTTACAAAGATAGTACCACTTGGCTGAATGACACATACATAGACGGCAAAGGGCTTTTGTCATCCATACAGTATTAATGGTAATATTTAATACCCGTTGTGTATTTAGTATAGAAAAATAGGGTATAACAAGGATGTTATAATTGTTAGATTTACATGTAAATAATCTGCTTCTGAGGATTTTAAATTTTCTTCTGATGTGCTGAGTTTTTTTTAAAGAGCTATTTTCTGCCAGCTTACACATTGCAAAATTGCTCCAGCATGTAAAAGATGAATTTTAAAGACCCAGTAAATGTACCGGTAAATTTGGATAATTTCAGGGATTTCGATCAGTGTATATTTGCTAGGTATTTTCTGGAAAGCTTGACAAATACAACATGTGTAGTGTTGTGGATGGATTTTTGTGTGATTACAGTTACAGGTGTAACTGTAATCTATATCCAGGATGAGCAAATCATCTTTTGATTGATTAGCCAATGGTCTAGTAACTAAATAAAATCAGTAACCCACCTTCACTTTCCAGCAAAAGCAAAAAAATTACTCGTCTAGCCATTATAAACTACTAGACCACAGGCTGAAGCCTATGGCTTTGCTCAGCCCTGATATTGTCTGTAATAACAGTACTCCAGACTGGCAGTGTTGACAAGTCAAATAATAATAATGATGATAATAATAATCTTTATTGCCAGTCGATAAAAGAATCGAGAGGAATGTGCCTTGGCAGGAATGTGCCAAATACTGGCATTTTCACAATATCTATGAAGTAATCAAAGAAATTTTACTTAATAATGGAAGAAATTGTAAACAAAAACGTTTTCAGGTATCACTGTCACTGTATGATGTTGATATTTTAACAGAGTCTGGTTTTTTTTTAACAGAGTACAAGTAACTGAGTACTAATGCCACAGTGAGCAAATTCATCAGCAAGTTAGCAATCAATACAGCACTCTTGTGGATTTGCTTACCCCCTGAGAAGGAGTTTTGAGTGAAAGATGGAATATGCTTGTAAACTGAAATATCATACATTCCATATGTAAAAAGTACAAGAGAAAGTGCAGTGATCATGTACTTTTCCATCCCCAGACTTTTTTGTACATTCCCAGTATTTTCAGTAGGATGAGTGAAATATCGGTATACACAGGGACATAGGGCTGAAAGTGTTTATAAGTAGTCAGCGCCCGATATCATCTTTGAGAGATTTGTTTTATGGGAATTGACTTTCAAAACAGGCTGTAAGTGCAACTATTTTGTTTTATCGTATTGTTTCACATTCCATTTGCAGAAAACATATATATGTAATTTTAAGAGTTTTCTTTTTCTCTTCATAAGGACAGTATTTATTTATTTACGTTCATATTTCCCTATTTATTACATCTGAAGCCATATTTGTGTTACAGAAATTGGGCAATAAGTGAAAGTTAAATTGTATCTCAGGTTTACATGCAAGTCTGATAACTCCTTCTCAGGGACTGTGGCATCAACCTTACCCCCAGAAATTTTTATACAAAGCAATGGTTGAGGCTTGATACTTCCATATGGCACAGCTAGTTACAGGTCTTTCCAAGTGCCATCTGCAACTGCAGTCTGTGAGCCCTATGTTGTTTTTATAGTCACTGAAGCATTGTTACTTATTGACAGTGTATCAGTTCTGTCTGTGTTAGATCATTTCATTGTTTTGACATTGCTAAGCATAGGTTGACCAGACTCTCACAGAACCAACAATCAGTAAGGTCTATCAGTAACTGAAAGTATGGCTCTCACAATTCAGATGCAGATGCAGATTGGCAACTGAGGGCAGATTGTTAACCCTTTGTGTGCTGTATTTTTTCCCACCAAAATTTTAGTGCAACATTTTACCAATTTTTATGAACTTTTCTGTAAGTTTTTTACATAATTTTGGACCAAATGGACTCAATATTTCAATGGCCAGAGTTTTTTATCAAACCTTTGGCAAATATCTGACAAAAATTGACTGAGGTATATTTTATACAGGCAACAAAAATTGACTTTGGCACTCAAAGGGTTAATCAAACAAGTTCAAAATCTTCAAGAGAGTGTGAAATAAAAAAATTCCACAAACAAGACATGAAATCTCACAACTTTTACTCATGTTGCTGCAAAATAAACCAAATGTGTAATATCAGTTCAAATTTAATACAAGTTTTAAAAACTTATTTATATATCCAGCAATAGCAGTGCAAAGCACAACATGACAGGCCCCTGTGATTTTGGCAGTATAATTTTAGTAGTGATATGTACATGTTGATGAAGCTTGTGTTTCACCACACAATTTTGTTCTACCTATGCAAATATGTTGAAGTTACAATATTTGGTTTACTGTCATCATTTTCTAATGCCAGCTGTACACATCGTAGAGTACAACTAGACTTATATTTCACCTTTGAAATGAATACTGGAATATTTATAGTACAACTCCACACATTCCAGCCAGAAGGACAACAACAGATATGACTTCAAAACATGTACTAGTACTTGAAATTTGCACAAGCTTTCTCAGGGGCCAGAATCTTTGTGTACTTCATGTTCTGTCTTTATTGTAGTGTTAAAATTTTCATTTCTGTAATTTATTAAATGTGATTGTGAAAGTTGTCAGAAAACTTTATTTTAATTTTAATTTATTATAAAATGTCAATGACCCATGCATATTTTGTGCTTGCAGACAGATCCAAAACTATTTCAGATGCAGTGAGGTCCTGTTTATAGATGAAAACTGCCCCATATACGTATAATATTGGTAATAAAGACATTCTTATACTATATAAAGTCTTATTGTCAGTGGTATCACGGCTTGAAATACCCACATGTACACTACACTATATGCATGTATATATACATGTATTACTGTAGTGCAGGAAGGTTGTCAGACCAATGCGCACACTGTGCATGTTAAAAATGATACAGCATATGTGCTGATCTTTACCAGAAACTGTTGAATCTTGTAGTAAATTTGTGGTCATTTAAACCGGCAAAATCTACGTAGTGTATTGTCAATCAAAATATGCAGACTGGCTGTGAAAGCTTGAACTCCACACGTCATCCTTGATGAAGTCTTGTGAAACGTGATTCTATTTTAGCTTGCCTAGCCTAAATGTAATATTACCCAAAGTGCAAATGTAATACATGTAATGCCTAAATGTAATATTACCACCCCCCTAAAACAGAAGAAAATAATACATTTCATGGGCTTTGCTTGACGAATCTGATAAGAAGACCCTGCAAGGAATAGGGGTCTGCGACTCCTTGGAATATCTTTATGGTAAATGACTTGTGTGATACTGTCAGTGTGCAGGTACTGACAAGCTACTGCACTATGGATTTGGTCATGTTGAATAACTGACAAAGTCACCATGCATGATTCAAACTGACAACTACAGTGTGTATGTTGGCAAAAATTCTTCGCCCCCCCCCCCCCCCCCCCATTGTCTGTGTACTTCTGAGAAAAGATTAGCCCTGCTAACTACAGGATGTAATATATAAGGGATGTGTAAACATGTATGTGCAGTGCACAGGAAGTGAAATTACCCACAATGCTGTTAGATTTGTGCACTCAGACATTGTTTGCTGAAAGTTTGTTCAATTTCATTCAGTTTTGGACAATTTAAAACTTTAAAGTTAATTTCAAAATTATTTGTCTAAAAATGTGCTCCTACACATTCAACAGTAAACTGAATTAAAAGCCAGTGTTTGCAGGTGCTACAAATTATACACTTTTCAAGGTAAAGTTATCAGCAACTGATATGGTCTCATCATATCCCCTGTTTAGCGTGTAAATTGCCTTTGTCATAGACAATTAACCAATCAGTACAGGTGCAGCTTATTCCCTCAGTTTGCTTGAAAATATTACCTATGGCTGTCAAATTATCCAGTGACAAAATTGCTGTATCCTTAAAAAAGCACTTGACCTCATTATTCAAAGTGGGAAATCAGCAAGATGATAATCAAAACAATGCCGTCAGAATATGGAAATATTGCAAAGCTGTTTCGTATACAGAAGAAATTTGCTTCAGTTCAATGAGCTGTTTCATTGTTTATGAATCAAGGAGCATTGTGGGTAACATCACTGACGTCCAATGTTTGTGTGTGAAAGGATGTAACATGTGAAGCATGTTTGTGAGTGTGACAACATATTCAATGATCTACCCAGCACCAACGTCATCCCCACTTGAAATGAAAATAACCACTGCGTCCAATTTGATGATCCTGTTAATGTGTAACTGTAAAAGTTTATTTCATGAGATCTCGAATACCCCATGAGATTGACTGCTGGTAACAATAGTTTTTCAAAGTTACCCGTTTCCCGATAGTACATTTCTGTTTTGGTTTGTTCTTCTGTGGCTACTCTGTAAGTGGTAGAAGAAAATCTAAATTTTTTTCGTAAAACTCTAAATCAGAAAAGGCTATATGTAATGTTTGTACAGCGATCATAGCACTCAATGCTGCATCAAGACAATCCATGAACTTGTGTGCAATAAGCAATGTGGTCGGGGCTTCTTGACAGGCTGTCCAAAGTTCACACAATCAGAAAAAAAACATTCAAAGATCTGGTAAACAGGACTCTCTAAGATTCATTCATGCAGACTAACAAGCGAGAGAGGGTTCTGTACATACATATATGAAGATACATGCATGTCTGTATCTACCGGTATGTATGTATCTATGTATGTATCTATGTATGTATGTTGGTAGGTAGGTAGGTGGATGTGGATGCTATGAGTGCTTGATAAAGTAAGTGTAAACGGTTCCAGAAAATAAGGCGGGGTCAGTCCATACCTGAAAATTCAGAAAATGGCCAAATAACCCATGAATAATTATTGTGGCACAATAATTTTTTCTTTGAATTGTCAATGTGGTTCACAGACGTTTTTAGCAAAATGTCATTCTACACAGAGTGTCACATGCTTTGAGTTGTATTCTATTGATGCTGACAAAAATAGATTTTCAGATTTGGTGTAACTCTTAACGTTCTATTTATCCATAAAACTGCCTTTTTCACTCTTAATATATATACACGATTGGAACTAATTTAGGATAATTGGATTTTCATATTTTTCAAATTTCTCAAAAATGTTAGGTGCCATATAGTTGAATGTTGCAACGTTACAAATTACTCATAAAAACGAGTGTGTAACGTAAAAGAAAAGCAGATGAGGTTACATTTGTAGATGGAATTAACATTACTTTACCATCCAATTATCCCAAATTAGTTCCAATCGTGTTTATATAGTAAAGAAAAATCTTTTAAACTTGTAATTCTCACTGCAGACTCTCTAAACAGTTTTAGAGAGTGTCTGCACTGTAAGTTGCTGCGCAATGCTGCTGCTGTAACCATTATTTGAGGGTCTGCGCCTCAACTTCGTGAATTTGGCATAAATACTGATCATCATTTAGGATACGAGTGCTATAGGGTACTTTTGCAAGTATACAATAATGAAAAGAAATATTAATTTTTTATCAAGAACATTCATCATTATTAGTTTATTAATAACAGGGTCTGTACTACATCTACGAGAATTTGGCATGAAAACTGGTTGTCATTCAAGATTCGAGTGCAGTAGGGTACTTTTGTAAGTATACAATGACAGAAATATTTCATATTTATCAACAGTATTAGACCCATAAGGGACTGGTCAGTTTCTTTGGCCTGGGGGGGCCGGTGGATTCATGGGGGGGGGGGGGTCACCCTGTTTTTGACTTTGGTGATGGGGGGGGTCACCATGTTTTTGAAATGCCCAATAGGGGGGGTTAGTGTGTTTTTGATTTTCGACACAGGCTCATCATTGCCTAAAATGCATCGTGTCAGCCACAAATTTCATCCAGTTGCATTTTTCGGCGTGCCCTTCGGGCGCGTAACTTTAATAATCAGTCATATTTTTCAGAACGCCCAACTTTAACATATCAGGCATACATATATCAGAGATATATGTATGTTCAATATTTTTCAGCGTGCTCTTCGAGCGCATTACTTTAATATAATATCAGACAATTTTCAGCACACCCTTCCTGTGCATGACTTTAATAAATCAGAGATATATACCAGAGGTATCTTGATGTTTGCTAAGTGAAAATGTACTATTATGAAATCTGCATTTCATATGAAAAGCATGACGAATTCCTGATATTTTCTGTGCTCTCTATGAGAATTCAGTATGGGAAAGCAACATGCACAAATATCAATGTTACAAGAAAAGGTCATCTCAGACTCTGCACACATCAGATTTGGCTAAAATGCCTCTCTATGGTTCCTCAGGAGATTTAATTGGATGGCTGGCAAGTCTTAACACCCATCAAAGTTTTTGATTTACTGCTTTTTCCTGTTTGATATTAATGATTGACATCCATTTCTGTACAACAGTTCAGGACATCTGGTTAAGCATAGAAAGTGTGAAATACATTCACAGCTCATTCAAAATGTACTGTATTCAAACTTTAAGATTGACATTTTGAAATTCCTCTCTACCAACTGACATGCCAACATTTTCATTAAAACACAGAATGACTGTTAAAATAGAAATGTATGTAAAATATAATATATATATATATATATATATATATATATATATATATATATATATATAATATATATATTTATATATATACACACACACACCCCCCCCACCCCCGAAGGCAGAAGAAACTGAGTAGTCCCTAATTATCCTTCACCGTCGCCAGAACTGCATTGCATTTTTTTCCGAAAGCATGGTATCCTCTATTTTCGGATTAAAGGTTAAAACTTGTTTTCGAAAGGACTCTGAGGAAAAACAGCCAATATTGGCTCTGGTAAACAGAAAAACCCTGTGACATGCGCAGTTCATGGCCTATGTTCTTTAATTCGGAAATCAAGAAATTAATAGTATTCGGTATAATAAATAACAAGAATAAAAAGAGAAACAATACCGTTCGATCATATCGTAGTTGCCTAACTCCACTTACTGCTGACAGGCAAGCTTTGCTGTTTGAAGCACACAGACAGGAGAACAAAGGAGAACAAGACCAAGAGACAGTATGCCATAACGCCGGTGGTTTGAAGTTTAAACTCTTGAGGGCGCTGTATTAATTCTGCTGTTGGTACAGAGACTCCTTAAGGCTATTGTAGGGGCTATTTTAAAACACTAACCGTGTAGTACCTTGTTTTCAGAGTTTGTCATCTTTTTGTTGCAGTAGATGGTAAAATGCAGTGCAGGGGGAAAACCGGATATTCGGTTGCCGTGGCGACAATTTCAGGGTTAAAAATATGAGGAAATTTGTGGCAAAGATATCTATTGAACGAAAAGTCATACAACAACCGAATTTTTTCTGTAGCATTCAGATGATATGTATTACAATATGAACCTAAATCTATGACTGTATAAGATGTCATATAAATTAAATCATAGTCATCTCGGTAAGATTGAAAAATTAATAAATTTCACAACTTTCCGTCAAGTTTCTACTATGACATGATTGGATGACCTTGTTTTTTGAAGTTTATTTTGTAAAGTATTTAATTTCACATATGTTGGCTGATTTTCATTGCATTCCAACCATTCTTTCAAGAGTCATTACTGCCACAAGAAACGAATGCAGTACAAAACACAATTGTTAGGAGTATTGGATTGAAATGTTTACAACATAAAGGTGATACTCATACTTAATGCAAAGTTTACGACCTCAAAATAGGGTATTGGACAAGTTTAAATTGTCAGTTAGAATTCTATTTACAAAAGCCTGGTTGTAATTGCTTTCTAAGTGTAAAATGAACTGTTGATTATCAAAAAAACATTGATTTTATAATCAGCATGATAATGAAATTCATGTGAGATTCTTTACTTGTTATGTATATGGACACCATAACGTCTAATATGGTTTGTTTTCTGGTTTAATTGAATGAAAATCTTCATATGCCTTACAGTAATATCCACACAAAATATAAAACAGAATCATTTGTTGCAAATTTCTTCCCGATTACTCATTGATCTGGCTTTTTTAGACTGCAATTAGTCTCAAACTCACAATTTCCACAACGCCATATTTTTACCTCTGAAAAAGCTGCTTCAATAAGCAAGCAAATGGTCACTACTTCATACATGATGCCATAACTCAACAAAGTTTTTAGGCAACCAAAAATAGCGATTTACCTGTTTTGAATATATAATTAGACTAAATAAAATTTGACCAGGGGTCAGTGGGAAAAAAACGCGATTTTTCTTGATTTTAGTTAATATTTTTTGAAGAATGATATAGCTTATTTGAAAGTATACATGTCGAGGGTGACAATGAAGGAAAAAAATAAAATTAGATTTTTTGAGCATTTTGACCGACATTAGCCCAGACGATGGCCTTAATTTAAGTGGTGGGAAATGCCATATTTATGGCAAAGAAGAAACACTGGAACACATCATATTTGAGTGTAAGTTTGTAAAAGAAATCTATTTCTTTATTTGTCAGAAAAAAACAACTTTGATAACAATAAGATTAGCAATTGCAGGAATAGTTATGTAGATTTGTTTTATTTGCGACTTTGTTGAAATAAATTTTATGTTTTCAAAAAAACGAGGCTTTCCAGGGATTGAAGTGAATAAGTATTTGTGAATAGATTTCACTTTCCTTTCCTTTCAAAACAAAAGTTTGAAAGTGATATTGCAACTTTTTTAGACGAGCTGCTGTGTAATTTTTTTTTATTCACTCAACACATTCCACAGTTATGTAGACTGAGATTTGGTTTATTTGCCACTTTGTTGGAATAAATTTCGTTTTCAAAAAAGAGGCATTCTGAGCAAGTGATATATTGATATATTTTTAAATTGTCTCATTTTTCGAGTCAGCAATGGCATGGCTATAAATCCAAAGGCGAGAGAAACTTATCAAGACTTATCCCAGTTTGAACCACTTCTGAAAACTCACGCTTCAAGTTTTTAACTTGGAATATCCGATATGCTAAGTTCTCACTCTTTTTACGGGCCAACTCTCGGAAAAGGTTCCCATTTTTCTTCTTTCCACGGACTATGATGATGAACAAAAATACCCCCTTTTCATTGTTTTCATTATGTGCCGGCGAAATAGGATGGCTGTAGCAGGGATTAAGGGGAAATATTGTAATTATTGAAGAGCACTGCTTCGCAAGTTGTCGCAGGGCATCAAGTGGTAACCTTACACGATAGAAGCTTGGGCTAGACAAACACATTTAACCTTTCCTGGGTTGTCGATGATATCGCTCTGAGAGGTCGGCATACTCCTTAGGCCGTATCGTATTCTGTAAATCATTAATTGCCCAAAGAATGCCAGTCTGCAAAGCGGAGTACAGTCGTTCTATGGAAGTAAACATCTGTTTTCTGAACTTTTCTTGAAGATTGAGAAAGTATTGATGGATACTGCATTTTGAATGACTCATGCAGAATCGAAGAGTTGACCACAACGCATTTCAACCACAGTAGGGTAATAAATGGAATCGATAATCTAAGCATTTATCACCCTACAATTTTTATCTATCAGCTACAGTGTTCTGGTGTGACTAATTTATGTCAAAGACTTTCAGACCCGGTCAACATTTATGAGTCGAACGAATAAAAAAATGTAACACGAATAAAGCGGTTATTAGCACCATATGCAGATCGGAATTATTGATAATAAGTATTTAAGGTCTTCCATCATATTTTGAGTTAAATGTTTGGCATATCGAGCACAAATATTTGGTCTTTTAACGAAAGAAGAGCCGAACACAAATTAATAAGAACAATGTGGAGATAGTAATTTGATATTTCAAAACATTGATGAACCTGGTAAACTGCTCTTCAGAGTGATTATTCTTTTAATGCATGTGATAAGTTTTTAGAAAAAAACTTGATTTATTTGTTCATTATATCAAGAATTTGCAAGTAATATTAACTGGTGAGACTTATACAACAATATATAAATGTTATACAAAATCACCATAGATAAAGCAGTGTTTTCAGTCATCAAACTAAGGCTGCATTCACAAAAAACGGTTAGGGGGGGCTGGAGGAATTTAGGGGGGGGTTCGAAAATTTTGGGGGTAGTGGAGGGGGGGGGGACTTGAAAATTTTGCTCTACCTGTAGGGGGGGGACTTGAAAATTTTTGGGTCCCTTTTGAGTTTTACATTTTCCAATTCCAAGTTTTTGTAGGTAATTCAATGAAAAATGAATACCATTTTTTATGTCATCAAAATGTTGTAATATTGGTAATAATTTAACAAAATCTAGAACCATTTTGTCACATTTCATGACTTTTATCTCGAAAAAATCTAAACGTGTGATTTGTCGTAAAAAACAAACTTGAGCCTCGTAACAGGGCAGAAGCTGCAACTGTTAATGATTTCTGCAATATTTCTATGCAATATAACGACTACAGTTTCTTGCTATCTCCCTACAGCATGCTCAAACACACAATATTTAGTTTGTCGACAAAGCCTGTATATATAAATATAAATATGTATTTGGTGATAATTTAATTGGAGTCCAGACTGACAGTCAGTTGTCAGTGATACAAATGCATGGTACACATACATAGGCTGTGATAGGAAGGTGAATACTGGACAATTCAACATGCTGTAAGGAGTATTCTACTGTAGAACAAGAACGCAGTTGTAAAACTGAACAAAAATATTGCCAAAATTATCAAAGTTAATACAGCTACTGCCTACGGGTAGTGTCACTATCAGATACTACCCTGCTAGTGCTACTGCAGTGTCACTGTCACTGCATACCTGAACAGTGACAGAGACAGCTCTGACTCTGATGTACATGGTAGTT
This sequence comes from Ptychodera flava, assembly GCF_041260155.1. Lineage (NCBI taxonomy): Eukaryota > Metazoa > Hemichordata > Enteropneusta > Ptychoderidae > Ptychodera > Ptychodera flava. The sequence continues at coordinate 21,290,125 of NC_091935.1, forward strand.
GAAGAAGAGTTTTGGTCAAATGACACTCATGACAGTGAAACTTACTTGTACACAAGATCAGGCCAGAGAGCAACACATGGAAGAAAACATAGAAATGTTTGAATTCTGGCATATGAGAATAATCAAATATTAAAGAAAAAAGATGGGGTCACCATGCTTGATTTTCTAAATTTTCACACTCTTATTATAACTTTGAAACTTTGAATAGTAAAGACTAAAAGAAAAAATATGTGACCAAATGGAATTATTTATTTTTTAACCAAATTTGCAATTATCACACCCAAAATTTCAGAGATTAAAACATTTATTTGATGGAATATCTTAACCTTCCGGTATTGTCAATTTTGAGTAGCGTCTAATTCATATAGGTCTTGTAGTTTTGAAACAATTTTTTGGTAGGTCACTGTGCAATACGGCAATTAGCCAGAATTCACAATTTTCCTACTCTCTCATGATTGCATTTTGTGTGCTCTTCAACAGGAGCAATTGACCTGGCCAGAGTTGGATTAACTCAAGTTGGCTTTTAGACCAATAAATCTAAAAAATTCACTGATGCATTTAAAGAACTTGCCTTGGGAATATGACTATACAAAGTGCTAATACAGGTAGTGTTGAACACCTGTGAGCAGAACGGCGCAATACATGTTTATTTTTTCTGCGCTCACATCCTTTACAAATATGCGGGCCTGTGATAGTTGGGGGGGGACTTGAAAAATTTTGACCATATAGAGGGGGGGCATTTGAAAATTTTTTAGGGTTCTTAGGGGGGATCTGAAAAAAAAAAGATTTCAATCGAGATTCCTCCAGCCCCCCCCCCCCCCCCTAATCGTTATTTGTGAACGCAGCCTAAGGAAGCATTTAGTTTCGCTACCTTTCAGAGCATACGTTACGCCTGGTATTAAATAATTGAACTCAAACTGCGCCAATTTGACAATGAATAAACTAACAACTGTTACTTTTGATAATCTTCTCTTTGCCTGGACTGAAAATTAAGTTTATTTCACGTTGGTATGATCATGACGTCAACTTAACTATTAGTTTTCCATCTGAGGTAGTACAAGCGAGGGAAACCCCGGATCTGCTGTGACTGTTCAGGTGCAGTAGCCCTATTTCCATATGGAAGCACGCTTGGTGATAAGATGACCCACAGTTAGTGTAGATCAACTCTTGGTTTACTTGGGTCAAAGCTGGGTCGCCATATGCCTTCAATTTGAGAAGTTAAATCGGTACTCAGACAGGGTCCCCTACTTTTGAATTATCGGTCAAATTTGCATGTGGAGGTTACATCTACAAGACACAGCTGAACTTCCAGAAACATGCAGTTTTTAGTCTCTTTCCTTCTTATGATTATGTTGGTGACAGTTTACCGTACAAAAAACTAGTTTTACTTTAAAACTGTGCAGTAATGGTTAAAATCTTCACTCAGTATGATCGAAGAGTGACGGGCGTATGGGTGACTTGTTATTCTTCAAAATTAGATAAGCATTGGGACGGTGTCTCGTAGAGAATCGTCTGGTAGCTTCAATTCACTGTAGGGCGATCGAACTGTGATGATGTCTTGTCGGGTGCAAGGGTGACTTTATTTTTTGTACGGAGGAGGGGTTTAAACGTTTATCGATACATAGTGATATTTCCTATTGGTCTTTGCTTTATCGACATAAAATTTGATTCGAATGTGTTTCAAGTCACAGGTTGGGAATCTTTCAATTTATTCTTTTCGCCTTTATTACATGGTCAAAATTCGTAAGAGTGGCAGCTTGTCATCAGAATGTCTTGGGTTTTTCTTGATAGTTTGTTTGTTGTTTGCTCACGTGTTTACACACGTGAGCATATGTCGCAACGATGTCTGTCTGTCTGTCTGTGTGTCCGTGTGTCTGTCTGTCTGTCTGTCTGTCTGTCTGTCTGTCTGTCTGTTGGTCCTCTATCTCAAAAACGGCTTATCAGATCAGAATCAAATCTGGTACATAGATTCAGTTAGCAGATGGCAAGAACTGATTAGTTTTTGGTGGGTGTGGCTTGCATACTTTTTGTTTATTTGCATAATTAATGATTTTAGAAAAAAAGGATATTCATTAAAAACAACTACACACAATTTGATGAGATATGCTACAAATGTTGATCACACCAAGATATATCAGTTGTGGGAACCTTTAAGGGATGACATGAAAGAGAGTTGCTAATTTGCATCTTTAATGAACTTTCCTAATTAGGGATATATGTCTGATTTGACTCGATCAAAATCGACCAAACTTGGTATGTATATTAAAGATACTATGATTTTAAATAACTGAAAGTCATTAAGCGTTTTAACTGCAGCCAATTCCTAATTTACATGTTTAATGAACTTTGCCAATTAGAGATATATTTAAATTGACTGGACCAAAGTTGATGAAACTTGCTACATGTATTGAAGCTACTATGATACAACATTTTTGAAAGTCATTAAACGCTTTCACTTCAGCCAATTCCCAATTTGCATATTTAATAAACTTTCCAAATTAGGGATATATATCTGAATTAACTTGATTGTAGTTGTTGAAACTTGCTATATACATCAAAGATACTGTCATATAATATTATTTAAAATCAAAAAACATTTTTTCTTCAGCCAATTCCTAATTTGCATATTAAATGAATTTTCATAATTAGGGATATTTATCTGAATTGACTTGATCAAAATTGATGAAACTTGCATTGCTATGTACATTAAAGACACTATAATACAATATTATTGAAAGTCATTAAGCATTTTCTCTTCAGCCAATTCCTAATTTGCAAATTAAATGAACTTTCCTAATTAGAGAGATATATCTGAATCAACTTGACCAGAGTTGACAAAACTTGCTACATATATTGCAGATACCATGATACAACATTGTTGGAAATCATTAAGCATTTTTACTTAAGCCAATTCCTTATTTACATATTTAATGACCTTTGCTCATAAGGGATATATACTGGATTTACTTGATCAAAGTTGGCAAAACATGCTATGTACATTGATGATTATACCAGGTTAAAACAATATCAAAAGTCATTTCAGATTTTCATGTCAGCTAATTTATAATTTGCATGTCTAATGAGCTTTCACAGCTCGGCATATATGGCTTGAAGGACTCGGCCAATGGTAAATACACTTGCTATATAAAGTGGTGATACAATGACAGCAGTAAAAGAACTTTAATATTTTTATTTCAGCTAATTACATATTTGTATACTTCGTGACCTAATCGGCGGTGATTATTGTTCATTACGTTGATCATACTTTCAATGAAGTTGCAAACATGTGGCAAAGGTTAAAATTTACACATAACTGCAATATATAATGAAACACGTGAGCATTTTCAGCTCATATCTGGTTTGCTCACGTGTTTACACACGTGAGCATATGTCGCAACGATGTCTGTCTGTCTGTCTGTCTGTCTGTCTGTCTGTCTGTTGGTCCTCTATCTCAAAACCGGCTTATCATATCAGAATCAAATCTGGTACATAGATTCAATTAGCAAATGGCAAGAACTGATTACTTTTTGGTGGGTGTGGCTTGCATACTTTTTGCTCGTTTGCATAATTAATGATTAAAAAAACGGATTTTATTAAAAAGGTCTGCGCACAATTTGATGAGATTTGCTACAAATGTTGATCACACCAAGATATATCAGTAGTGGGAACCATTAAGGGGTGAGATGAAAGAGAGTTGCTAATTTGCATATTTAATGAACTTTCCTTATTATGGATATATGTCTGATTTGACTCGATCAAAATTGACCAAACTTGGTATGGATATTAAAGATACTGTGATTTAACATTATTGAAAGTCATTAAGCGTTTTAACTGCAGCCGGCTCCTAATTTACATATTTAATGAACTTTGCTAATTAGAGATATATATTTAAATTGACTGGACCAAAGTTGATGAAATTTGTTACATGTATTGAAGCTACAATTATACAGCATTTTTGAAAGTCATTAAACATTTGTACTTCAGCCAATTCCCAATTTGCATATTTAATAAACTTTCCAAATTAGGGATATATATCTGAATTAACTTGATTGTAGTATTTGAAACTTGCTATATACATCAAAATTACTGTGATATAATATTATTGAAAATCAAAAATCATTTTTTCTTCAGCCAATTCCTAATTTGCATATTAAATGAATTTTCATAATTAGGGATATTTATCTGAATTGACTTGATCAAAATTGATGAAACTTGCATTGCTATGTACATTAAAGACACTATAATACAATATTATTGAAAGTCATTAAGCATTTTCTCTTCAGCCAATTCCTAATTTGCAAATTAAATGAACTTTCCTAATTAGAGATATATATCTGAATCAAGTTGACCAGAGTTGACAAAACTTGCTACATATATTGCAGATACCATGATACAACATTATTGGAAATCATTAAGAAATCATTAAGCATTTTTACTTAAGCCAATTCCTAATTTACATATTTAATGACCTTTGCTTATTAGGGATATATACTGGATTTACTTGATCAAAGTTGGCAAAACATGCTATGTACATTAAAACAATATCAAAAGTCATTTCAGATTTTCATGTCAGCTAATTTATAATTTGCATGTCTAATGAGCTTTTACAGCTCGGCATATATGGCTTGAAGGACTTGGCCAACGGTAATTACACTTGCCTTATAAAGTGGTGATACAATGACAGCAGTAAAAGAACTGTAATATTTTTATTTCAGCTAATTACATATTTGTATACTTCATGACCTAGTCGGCGGTGATTATTGTTCATTACGTTGATCATAATACTTTCAATGAAGTTGCAAACATGTGGCAAAGGTTAAAACTTACACATAACTGCAATATATAATGAAACACGTGAGCATTTTCAGTTCATATCTGTTTGTTGTTTTTTTGTCGCACGCCCATTTTAATCGCATTTTGCGAATATAGCGAGCTTTAGGATGGACATCAAATGCTTCAAACAGGTTTGGAAATCCTGTTTCAACAAATTTACGTTTATAAGATTTAACTATTTGTTTTTCCTAGTAGACTAGTGATTCAAAAAAGTAGTTTGTAATTAATAAAGAGTGCTATTGTCTATTTTACCTTATATTTTTCAGCAGTTGTCTCTTTCAGAATGCACTAAGTGGGCATTAAAATTTGGTAAATGTTTTCGATGTCATACGGCAAGGAAATCCTATCCCTGTCTCGTATTCTCCAAAGTGGGCATTTGTCCTGCCGTTCCCTTCGCTTATGAAATACATTTTTCCATTCGAAAGATATACACTGCACACGCTTTACGGTGATCATTGGAGAATGGATATCATTTCCTTGACAGCGCCACCACACGGCAGTATTATTAAACCTTCACGTAATCGTTTACTCAAAATAAGTTCACCTCTTCGATCTGATACTTTTGGTAGACGGAAAAGATTATTTCAATCCTAAGTATTTATTTTAATGATCGTTTGCGTGTTATGGAATTCTCAACCAGAAAGTTAATGACGATCGCCGGTTTTCGAATTGTTAAATTTTACAATCGGCAGAATAATTTTAAAGAGTGAACCACAAACGCAATTAATGTCTATAGCTCGAAACAGCAAAGGAGTGTGTATTTCACCGACGAATATGCTAGAATCTGAATTTTAAGTTATCTACTTTACTTAAAGGGAAAATAAAAAAATGTTTTTCCACTGAGATTTTTTCTTATTTCGACGAACCAGTATTTGAATTGTTACTGATGACTCGGAGTAAAGAGTTTACCAATAAATTTGTCCACAACCATAAAGGCGTTATAAATACAGGCAGTGTTGGCAGAACAAGTTCTGAGCAACTCCATCTGTTCCAACAAGGAAAGAAAGATACTGTAAAAATGTGCGCAACAAAATGCCTTAATGTAAAACTATCGCGAGTGTCTTTTTTTTACGTACTCAATGTGGGGTCTAACATTTTCACTTTCTCGCAATGAGGAAGTGTATGTATTTGTAGCAATTTAAAAATGAATCCAAACCTGCTAGCTAAAGTAAAAGTGGCGATTCCGAGTAAGGGTTAATCTTCTTGTCCTATAGCAAAAATATTATTATCACATCACGATGATGTTACAATAGTTCATAGTTTCGATTCATGCAGCGTAAATTGCAATTAATAGACGTGGAGAAAAAAAACAGAGATCTGTAACAGAGGTTGTATACTTCTTGTATATTTACTATAACTGTAACTTAGCCAACCTTGGACTTCTCAGTCCGCCCGATTCAGCAGCTGCAATTTATTTTTTCCCTTGCAATTTTATATGGCATGTTCTGGGTTGCATCACAATTAAATAATATAATTATTGGATTTCATCAATGAGAAATCATGAAAAGAATGTCCACGCTGGATTTGGTTCACTCCAATAGTAAACCTGTATCTATATACGTGTAATCTGAATTTCCCTTCTCAAGCTTCACCTACGATGTATCATCATGGGAGTGGTTTCGAGTTGTAGAGATGCGCATAATTTCGATTGGTATGGTGGAGTACGTCATGTTTTGGCAATGTGATCGTGTCTCTGCATTGCTCGTAAATCTTAAACCATTGAATTGCTTTGTACGTTGCTGTGAGGTCCGTGACATGGGTGGTAAATCCTTATGTTATAAAACCACTGTCCCTTAATCAGTCATATTGTAGTAAAGCCTGCCGTTGGGGAGCTTTGAGCTCTTTATAACCGCTATCATGAAGCGCCTCCACACGACTGAATTAGTGAATTCATGTCCACTGGACTCTTCCTCTGTGTTTCTCACCTCCATCCGAAACAGGAAACATCAAAATCAATTTTCAAATATTTGTAAATTATATTTTATTATTGTAGGGTCAGGAGCCTTCCCTTTAGAGTCGATTACTTCAAACGATACGCTTTCTATCTGATACCACAGTCCCTCAATCATTGTGGTGGACGGACTGTGCTGATACAAATACAGAAGTTGAAAATCTTCAAACGATTTAGATTTTACCTTCGTGCGCACGCTTTTTTACGTTCCGGTAAATAGAGAGAACTTAATTACGCATATGGTGGAGAATCCGGTTTCAATCTTGCTGCTGTATTCCTTTTCCCGGGTCTACCTTCGCTCCGAGTAAATCCGCAATTTATTCTTCGAGTGACCTCGACAGTGGATATTCCAGAAAATAATACGGCGGATCAACGAGCTGGACAAATTCAGGTGTGCCTGGTCGTTCATACCAGAGTTTTGGGTAGAGCAAGCAGGATACATTGTTATGCAGACTAGTAAGCATGTCGAGTGATGCCTTTACGCCTGTATTTTATAAAGATCACATCGTCGTAAACAACGCGCCTCTTTACGGCAACAGCTCAGCGCTACCCGTCAAGATTGATTTTTGCGTAGGTCAGCGGAGCGGAAATTATTGCTCTGGCTCGCGAGAATGAAATATCATAGATTCAATCACTTGTTCAATCGTCTTCTTTGCGTGGACAATTCTATTTCTTCCCCATTATCGTCTGTTAGCAACGTTAACTCGTCAAGCGTTCACAATGACACCAGTAAGAAACATGTGAAATACGTTTACTGTAATCCACCGGCTCCATAAAAATACCACACTTTTTACTGAAATTGATACCTTCATTGTCCAATGACGACAAAAATACGCCCACATGGGCGCAAATATAACGCTCCCGGGAGTATCGGCTATTGGGGTCATTGGGGAACACCTTATAGTGTCAGGTACAGGTCAGTTACTTCAGCGGGGATGGATTTTTTGAGGACATCAAAACGTGGCTGACCTGTCATGGGAAAACACTCTGAACCCCTTTTGCCAACTTTCAAAAACAGGTTGACTCAAGTCGAACCAAAAAAAGTATGTAAAGTATCTCCTTCCCAAAAAAATACATATACATATATATATATATATATATATATATATATATATATATATATATATATATATATATATATATATATATATATATATATATACACTCGCTCTAAGGGAGGACAAATACAAGAACAATTTAATTATGTACTTTCATGATAATTTAGATATCTTTAGGTTTCTTTAAAGTCACTATTACAATTTTTATGGTATTCTCTGAAACCATTTTTACAAGAGGCCCTTGTACCAGCTTCCAGGGTACAGAAGGTACTCAATATTAATAGTTCTGTCTATAGGCTTTCTCTTTTGCCTTTTTAATGACAGCGTCAGAAACTTTATAAAAGAAACTATTACTAGCATTAACAAAATGGTATCACAACCTCGCCAAAACCGTGGACTGAAGCAAAGAAATACGGCATTCTAGTTGATTTCAATCACATTTTCTCAGAAGCCCTGGGAAGCTGGTAAGTTTTAGTCAGTCTGATGTGCATAGTTGCTGAAAGGACTATTTTGCTCTCTCTCTCTGAGACTGTAAAGACGGCTGTGACAGAAACCACCTAGGTAAGTTATTAGTTTACTTATGGAAAACACTCATTCAACTTGACCACCTGTCAGGGAGAGAAACACAATTACCGTTTCAGGTGCATCAATGACAATGCAAAATGCCTTGTCAAATATTGTCTTTATGATGTATGTGTGTGTGAGTGTATCAATTTATGGTGAAATATTAGTTTATATTGCTTTTTCATACAGTGTTCTCACAGAGAAACAGTTTTTGCCATGCTTGAAATTTGTATATAATTGTGGATTTCACTGTAATGAGTACACTTTGAAAAGCATACATCTGCAAACATCCACATATTTCTAATATATTAAAGACAGACGCTCGGAGGGAGCGCTTGAAACTGCGCCTGAATGATGGAATTTATTGCTAGAACGATGCTTTTTATGCGTTTATGGGCCGGTATCTTACAATTAAAAATAAAATGACCCCTCCCCCAAAAAAACATGGTGAACCCCTAACCACCAACATCAAAAATAGGGTGCCCCCAATGTCTATGCCGCCAGGGTAGAGACTTATATGGCCCTTCAATAGCGCGTTTTTCACCTTTGTCTGTTTTAAGTGGTGCCTGTCAAAGGCAATGAGAATTTCTTACTGGATACCGTTCACGTTTATTCTTTATCAGACTCATAAATAGGCCATTTATCAGCAGCGTGACTGAACCCTGTATACCTAGTTTACAGTACAAAGTACAGGATATATAGCAACATGGCTACCGAGGTAGGTCCTGCCAGTAGTTCGATCGAAAACACGTGTTGTTTTAAAAATTAAACAGCGAATAAAACTGCAATTTTATGAACATGAGTCAAGCGCTTTGGGTAATGTTGCCGTCCAGTCGATCTCCATGTAAGTTATGGTGTGAGAAACAACAAAGAAACGTTGGCCATGTTTTTCCAGGCGGAAATACGTAGGCGCCCCTAACACCATACATAGCCACCGATCTCCTTAAATGACTGCAAAAAAGTTGCATTCCACGAAATAGGCACCACACCATAACAGCAGGGGACATATACCACTGCACTGGCGGTCTAAGTGAGGGTCAGGTTAGTAGCTCCATGTTTTCAAAGTTTGTTGTCTTTTCAACACTCTAGAAGTGTCAGAGTCTGAAATCAGCAACTCAGCAAAATGAACCCTCGTCTAATTATAGGCATATGAGCCCACCGCATGACTATGTCCAGGTAAAATATCAGAATGGTTGGTACATGTTAAGACTACTCGAAGGTGCGCCATTGCTACTGAGAAGAAATGACTGTCAAACACGAAAAAACTCTCGGACCCGGTATTTATTTAACATAGAAACCGGCGATAATACCCTACCCCGAGGCTTTGTTCAAATCCCACGGGCGAGCGAAACTTCGTTCACCTTCCTCCTTATCAAAAATGGAGTCATTTAAATTAGTTTCGATTGTGGATGCCGTGCAACAAACAAAAACCTGTCAGTCCTACATTATCTGCCTATTCGAAAACAATATAGCGCATGCGCGGAAAAAGGTCACAGCATTTCGAACAAAGTTCGAGTCATTGCCCCATTTCGGGCGGCCAACTCGCAGCACGTACAGCTCGTCTGCAGGACGCGAGATCAGTATAACCCAACCAAAGTAGGGGGATTTTAAGTATCCCTTGTCTCATGTCAAACGTAGGAGCATTTTGACATGGATTAACACAATTTGAAACATGTTGAACTTCAGAAAGCATGTACGACTGACAAAATGTGCCATTAAAATCACTGACCAGAAGAAATAATCCAGCATAATACTGATATTTACAGGTTTTTAAAATTCAACTCTCAAAAGATGTGTTGGTCAATAATTGTCAAAAGAAGAAACCTGACCCCGAAGGGTCACAAATCAATACGCCTTTACTATTAGCAAATAACAGTTGCATAAGCGCCATGCAGACAATGGTTATCAACAATCATTGGACTGAGGATATGAAAATTGTGTCACGCCAACAAAAAGTTCATTATCAAACCATGGCGTTGCTTCACCTCTTGCTCAGTATTCGGGAGAAAATGAACCTTCGCTTTAAAACGTTGCGTGACGATTATTAAATGCTCGAAATTATGTACCAAGTATTGCTCTGTAACCTAGTTCTGAAATGTTATGCAGGTATTGTAGACCAATCTAATTTACAGCTAATAGTTTTCAAAGGAATAGCCTTCTTCAAAAAAGCAATTTGCATGAGTTTCTGCTGTGTACAGGAAACTATGTATTTTAGTTCTAGTCTGTTAATCGGTGCACAAAAATTTCACTGTGCAGAGCAAGATGTTACTCTGCATGTCGAACAAACCTTACGGAAAGGATGCCAGAAGATGGTACACTTATCCCTTTATAAAACTGCAGCCTGGGAAAGCAACCTGCTATGAATGTATTTATTGTACGCAGATCATATACCAATAAATCGTTTGAGAACTAAGTCACACCGTAGATTGAAACTGTTGACGTTTCAAGAGAGCACTATCACAGGCAGCCATATTGTTTTGTTTCAACCACGACTTAAAATGCGTTGCAATTATTCTAAAGCCACAGTCCTCTATCTCTAGTTATCGCATCGTGAGTGTTAACATCGTCTACTAACATGACACTAGTTTAATTGTTTTACCAAGGTAAAATATGCTTTGTGGTAAATTTCATAGATTGCCTTATTCTATAACTACGGTTGTATAAACAGGAAACCGACCTTATCGGTTTGACCTCTTGTCCTAGATACTCACACAAACTTAGTTCTAAGCTGTCTGTACGTAGGCTGAACGACTTCTGTGTGCACACCATTAATATTTAGTGACATGAAAACTTAAACTTGCTGTTTCTAGCCTTGATCGCCTTTTCCTTTGACATAGGATTTTACATGCCAGTTGCTACTGTATGATGAAAACGCAAAAGAAATATCCAAGAGGTATAGGAACCGTGATCCAATATAAATTGTCATGGAACGCCTTCTATTCAGACCCTTTGATCTTCCGTCGCTGGTTTGTTATCATTTGCAGTGAAATACCCGCTCCTCCCCCAAAATATGTAAGGCTTTCGTATTCGCTTTGCATAGCGTTTGACTATTAGCCTTGGCAATTGGACTGTGTGGTCGAACGGGCGAGATCGTACAATTTTCATTATCTTTGGAATGAGTAACAGATATAAAGAAACAAAGTTGTACATCTTAAGCTTATTGTCTTTGCTAAAAGGAAATTTCTCCGTTATCTCATGAAAAGAAGTAATTCAATACCCGCTATGATCTTGCCATAGACCGTCTGAATTGCTATATACTAATCTGAATTGATGTTCACTGTAGGAATCTGAAAATTGCTGCTGTAATTGGCAATCATCAAACATGACTGTTTCTCAATCGTTTTTACATGTAAGTGTTCGCAAATTTATGTCATCTGCAATAGACCTGACGATATCCGGAATAACATTGAACTGTGTGTCGAGGACGTCCGCAGCTGGATGAAATCTAACATGCTTGCACTAAATGACCACTAAACTGAAGTTATTCACTTCTCATCACGTCTACAATCTGATGTGACAAAGCTAGACAGTCTGAGAATTGGTCAATGCGACATAATCCCTTCAGTTTCAGTCAGAAATCTTGGCATTACTTTAAGTCGGGACGGTAGCATGTCTGACCATATCAATACGCTGTGCAGAAATGGTTTCTTCTCTTTGCATAGAATAGCTAAAATTCGTAAACTTCTTGACAGATCTAAAACTGAAAAACTAGTCCACGCATTTGTGACGTCCAACTTAGACTATTGTAACAGTCTTTTGTTTGGTATCCCTAGAGGACAACTTGCACGACTACAGTGTCTACAGAATGCTGCGGCGAGGTTAGTTTCTCGTACGCGCAAATTCGATCATGTCACACCCGTACTCAAAGATTTAGGCCTACATTGGTTGCCGGTAGAGGCCCGCATCAGATTTAAAATTTTGTTGCTAACATTCAAAATTATCCATGGAAATGCACCTGTTTATCTGAGAGATTTATTAGATTTATATGTACCAGCTAGAGACCTGCGATCGCGTGACAAATTATGTTTAACCCAGCCCCGTGGCAACTTTAACAAGACATATGGACAGAGAGAGCGTTTTCAGTATGTGCACCCTTACTATGGAATGATTTGCCATTTGAAATTAAGACCGCGAGAAGTGTAGATAGTTTTAAGCGTAATTTGAAAACCCATCTTTTTACTCAGTTTTATGTGTAATTTTCTGTTTTAACTTTCTTGTGTGGTTGTACTTTTTAAATTATTTTATCCAGCTATGTACAATGCACTGAGACGTACGTGTAGTGCATTTTAAACAATTTTTAATAATAATAATTTTAGATCGGTTCCTTTGTAGATACAGGTTCAGGAAGTGATAATAACCTTTTGAATTATCCGCCCATCCCTATCTTACCAGCTCTTTCAAAATACTTCAGAATTGTGTTCCCAGTTCTCTGCATGATTACTTGTCCTGTGATAATTTGCCCTCCATAGAACCGGATTAAATTTTCAGGAATAACATTGTTGTAAATAGCTTTGATTAAATAATCAGATGATCTTGTACACAATTTCAATAAGGGTCACTTAAACGTTGTCCTACATGACCTTTCGAAAGCATTTGATGTCGTAGATAGTGATATTCTTCAAAAGAAAGTGTCTATAATTTTTCTGACGCATTTATCGGTTATTTTAAATTTAAGAACTGGTTTAAAAGATGATTTAAAGTATGCTCCCAATTTAAATTATTTCAGGGTGAAATTGAAGGTATGCTTAAAGGAAATGTTCCTCAGCAACAATTTCCAAGGTTTTTCTTCACTGTGTTTTTGTGATTTCCTCTTTTCTCCTTTCTGTGCACTTTAGCCCAGATGAAAATTACTTTCCGAATAACTCGATCGCTAATTAAAAGTTCAAATAGTCTCGTCAGAATATATATTAAAATTTTCATCTACTGTCTGGCCCAGTGTCTGAGGAAAACAACTACAGATTCACATATTGTTTATTGTCGATTATAAGCATCAGCGACGCCGACCCTGCAGCAATACCTTAATATGCTCATCCTTTATACAGATGCGGAATCGCACCGCAGTTTGGCGTCTTCACGAGTAATTGAAGCGGGACAGAAACACGGAAAAACGGCGTAAGAGTGAATATTGTAAGTAGACATTACTGGAATCTCTTTTTTTAAGTTTACGATTAATACATTGGTTGTAAGTGACCACAGTTATTGGCAATTGTTCGTGGAACATAGATCACTAGAATATGAAACAAACGCACGTTAAGCTTAATATCAAAATAACATGCAATCAAACGCCGGCTGTAATGTACGAGGGGAGAAGATATAGACCCTTACCAGAAATCGAAGTAGATATTATACAAGTAACGCGTAAGAGTATGCAGGTTACGACCCAGGAAGCGCAATGGCGTGTGGGTAGCCAGACCAGATAATTGGTGTCGGAATCATAACCAGTGAATGAACGGTGGCTGTGCTGTGTATTTTGCCATTATCTTCAATGCTAATGCTCTAGATAGTCAATGCAAGAAGATTGTAATTTGAGTTTTGGAGCACGTTCCCTCAACCGTAGTATTCACAAAAGTTCTCTCTTCGGTAGTTTATTCTAATTATCTCTCTCCAGAAGCAAAACAAAGAAAAATAACCGATCTGTTACTTCTATCTGAAATGGCAAATCGCAAAAAGTAAGTAGCACACTATATTAAAATTACTTAGGATGATTTTGCCTTTATCTTATAGTAAAACTGAAAAAAATATGAGAGATGAAAACAATTATTCGAGTGTATATTGTTCATAATGAAATCAGAATGTAGGATTTGCTGACGTTGTTTTGTTGCCGAGCATTCTCTTTCTTTAAGATGACATGAATTTATCATAAAATCGCATACCGTCAATGTGCAACACTCATATTATATTAAACAGAACCAGTGGAAAATAACGGGTACATTATGTTTGCAAGTTAAAACTTTTCAACATAAACAGCCTCCAAATCCTTTGTAACATAATCGTATGTATTTTAGCTATATTTTTGACTGTGTACTTAAAACATTTTACCATATATAAAATTACAGGACTGTTCTCATCGTTAATGATGAATGGGGAACTGCAAAAGGTGGGATATCTGCAGTCCATCGTCATATATCAGGCCTTGCGGTACAAGCAGGCCATGATGTATACGTCACCGCCTTAAAAGCTGACGAGAAAGACCGTAAGGACGCACAAGAAAGAGGCATCAAAAAGATTATCACACCAGAGGTCAGCCCCTACTTCCCTGACAAACCCCCGGATGACACATGGTTGATTTACCATCAATCATATTTCCCTCATCTGAAAACAGAGATTCCAAAGCTGGATTTCATCATCGGCCACGCACCTGTCTCACACATTGCTGCCCTCCTCATGAAAAAGGAGGTATTCAAACAAGCCAAATCCTTCCTTTTCAACCACGTCATTCCAGAAGACACAGAAATCTACTCAGATGATGCAACGCCAGACAGAGTGCAGCAAAAGGAAACACAGCTTTTTGAAATGGGAGAAAAGTTTGACATCATCTGTTCGGTCGGCCCACGAACAAAAGGCCATTTCAGTAACAAGTATCGTGCACTCGAATTCCCAAACGAGCAGCACATCGAGTTCATACCAAGACCAGATAAGAAATTCTTCGACATACAGATGAAAGAAGCACCGAAAGACTTCAAGGGATGTGTCTTTCGAGTGATAACTGTCGGCAGAGTGAAGGATGTTAAGAAGTTGAAAGGCTACGATTTGGTGGCACAAGCAATGAGTAAGGTGGCAGAATCCTTCCATAGTATGTTCCAACGACCGCCAAAGTTGGTCATCCGTGGAGTTCCGCGAGATGAAAGCGAAGAAACCAAAGAGTTTTTCACTCGACACAACAAATCTCCGTACCTCGATGTTGTTATGTATCCATACGGTACACAAGACGATATTCGCATCGATTTCCAACAGAGCCACCTTTGCATCATGGCTTCTCGGAGTGAACCATTTGGAATGATCGGACTAGAAGCCATGGCGACAGGCATACCCACCCTTGTGACGACAAATTCGGGCCTGGCAGAGTTTATCAACACAGATGACAGCCTTTCATTATATGCTGAAAGTGTTGTAGTTGACGTCGGCTGTAATCCATCGGCAAATCGGAGAGATATTCATCAGTGGGAGGAGGCAATCAAAAAAGTTCTTTGTAACTACAGCGTCGCCTTCAAGAGGGCACAGGCCATCAAAAAGATTTTGCTTGAAAGCGAAGCTATTGATACGTCTACAGCATCCTTTCTCTCGGTATTAACCTGAATGGACAAGCAGTCTTATGAGTGTTCAAACACCAAGCTGTTTGCCTGATATTCATCTGACTGCGTCAGTTTAGCTGTGGGATAACAACATTATTGAAGCTATTTCATTAAACCCTGAGTTATACATGCCAACGAGAACGCTGTGTCGTTTAAGTATATACTAATTAGGTTACATTCATCTCAGAAATCCATCGTTTATTTTGACAGGAATTTTTAATCTCGGCCATAACTGATTGCAAACCAAATGTCTGTATCTTAGCCTTTGCATCTCTGTCTTGCGGGTTACCTTTTGTGTATTGAGGGATATTATATATATATATATATATATATATATATATATATATATATATATATATATATATATATATATATATATATATATATATATATAAATCACTAGAAATGTATCTGCATGACACATTATCGTTGTCCGAGCCATAATAAATGAAAATATATGCTCAAGCTAAATAGGTAAACAAATCAATTGGGAAAAACTTTGTAGCCCAAATCACCGGAATGTCTTTCGACCTCTTGCCATAAAACCAAGAAGTGATACATGTATAACTATTTCTAAAGAGGTCTACAGGAGTGTAAAGACATCCTGACATAAATTGCATCAGCACTATATCAAGTACCATATACCAGATATATCATCGTTACTCTGTGATTCCATTTCGTAATTAAACTGCGTTATTATATAATTATCCGATTTAAGTAATCAGTGATCCTTGCCAGATGGTCTGAAGTTAGTATCTGCGCGGAATTCGGTTTATTCTAATAGTCGACCTGTATCTGTATGCCTCCCACCTTCACCTGCGATGTATCAGCATGGGAGTGATTCGAGCTGTAGACGATGTGGTAAAGTATGCCAGCGCCTCCACACGACCGAATCAATGAATTAATGTCCGGTGGACTCTTTCTTTTTGTTTCTTACCGCAATCCGAAACAGGAAACATGAAAATCAATTTTAAAATATTTGTAAATTAGATTTTTTATTGTAGAATCAGTAGCTGTACCCTTTACAGTCGATTACTTCAAACGATACGCGTCCTACTTAATACCACAGTCCCTCAGTCATTGTGATGAACAGATTGTGCTGATACATATACCGGCAAGTTGTAAATCTTCAAACAATTGAGATTTGACTTTGTGCGCATGCTTCCAGAGCCATGTTCTCTTCGTGGTGGAGAATCCGATTTTCAATTTGCTGCCATATTCCTTTTCCTGCGTCGACCTTCGCTCCGAGTAAATCCGCAATTTATTCTTCGAGTGACCTTGACGTTGGGTATTCCTTACAATAGTATGACGGAACAACGAGCTGGACAAATTCAGGTGTGCCTGGTCATGCATGTCAGATTTTTAGGTAGAGCACGCAGGATACATTGTTATGCAGACTAGTCAGCTAGTAGAGTGATGCTTGTTTTTCGATAAAGGTCATAGATTGAATCACTTGTTTAATCGTCTTCTTTGTATGGGCAATTCTATTTCTTCCCCGTAATCGTCTGTTAGCAACTCGTCAAGCGTTCACAAATCATACCAGTATAAGAAACATGTGAAATACGTTTATTGTAATCCACCGGCTCCATAAAAATACCACACTCTTTACTGAAATAGATACCTTCAATGTCCAATGACGACAAAAAACGCCCACATGGGCGCAAATATAATTCTTCCGGGAGTATCGGCTATTGGGTCAGTGGGGAACAACTTATAGTGTCAGGAACTGGCCAGTTTCTTCAGCCGGGGTGGACTCTTTGCAGACATCAAAAAATGGCTGACGCCTCATGGAAAATACATAGTGACCCCCTTAATTGTCTTTCAAAAACAGGGTAACCCCAACCGAACAAAACACAAAAAAACTATCACTGTTTCAATTCTCTGAAATCATATTTACAAGAAGTCCTTCTGCCAGCTTCTAAGGTACAGAGGCTATTCAACATTACTAGCTCTGTCTTGGTTTTCTTTTTTACCTTTTCAATGACAAGGTCTGAAACTTAGTAAAAGAAAATATTATTAGTATTAACAGAATGGAATCACACCCTTGCCAAAACCGTGGACAAAAGCAACGAAATACGACTTTCGTTACTTTTTTCCTATCACATTTTCTTAAAAACTCTGGGAAACTAGTTTTCTAAGTTTCAGTCTGTCTGATGTGCACAGTTACTTAAGGACTTTTTATTGCTCTTTGAGACCTATCAGACAGCCATGACCACTTGGGTAAGTTATTACTTTACCAATGAAAAATGCATATTCCACTTGACAATCTCAAAACAATTACCGTTTCAGGTGCATCCATGACAATGCAAAATGTCTTGTCATTTTTTCCATTGTAATACATGTGCGAGTTTATCCATTTATGATGAAATATAAGTTCGTGTTGCTTTCTCATACAGTGTACTCACAGAAAAAAACAGTCAAGGATCATTTTTCGCCATGCTTAAAATTTGTATACAATTGTGGATTTCACTGTACAGTAATGATTACACCTCGAAAAGCATACTTTTAATCTGTAGACATCCAAATATCTCTCATATATTAAAGGTAGGCGCCCGGAAGGAGCGCCAAAATCTGCGCTTGAATAATGCAAATCATTGCTAGAACGATACATTTTATGACATTATTGGCCGGTATGTTACAATAAAAAACAAAGTGACCCCCCCCCCCACTCCCCGAAAAAACACGATGAACCCCCAACCATAACATCAAAAATAGGGTGCCCGAAATATCCACGCCCTCAGCGTCGAAGAGACTTATCAGTACGTTAAATTGTGTTTTGTCTGTAAGTGGTTCCTATCAAAGCTAATGAGAAGTTCGGACTGGCCGATGTTGTTTATTCTTTATCTGAGTCATATATTAATAGGCCATACATCAGCAGCGTGACTGAACCGTGTAAACCCAGTTTACAGTACAAAGTACAGAATATTAGCAACATGGCTATCGAACTAGGTCTTCTCATTAGTTTCATTGACAAACAAATTGTAGTAAAATGAAACAACAAATACATCTGCAATCTTAAGAAATGAGTCAACGCTTAGAGTAATGTTGCCGTCCAACTCGATCTAGGCCCTACATGTATAATAGTGTGGGCAACAACAAACAGTGAACAAAAAACGTTGCTTATGTTCTTGCAGATGGAACGACTTGGCCCCCTAACACCATATATAATTACCAATCTCCTTAAATGACTGTAAAAGGTTGCATTCCACGAAATAGGCACCATACCATTAACATCAGGGAACATATACCGCTGGCGGTCTGAGTTAGGGTCAGGTTAGTAGCTCCATGTTTTTGGAGTCTTTTCAACACTCTTTACGTGTCAGAGTCTGATATCAGCAACTCAGCAAAATGAACTCTTATCATAGGTGTATAAGCCCAATGCACGACATTGTCCAGGTGAATTATAAGAAAGGTTGGTACATGTTCAGGCTAAGCGAAGGTGAGTCATTGCTATTCAGGAGAAACGCCTGTCAAACACGAAAAAGCTCTCTTATCCGGTATTTATTTAACACAGAAACTGGAAATAATTCCATACACCGAGGCTCTGTTCTAATCCCACGGGCGACCGAAACTTCGTTCGCTTCCTTGTCAAAAATGAAGTCCTTTAAACTAGTTTCGATTGTTGATGCCGTGCAACAAACAAAAACCTACATTAAGTCCTACATTATCTGCGTATACGAAAACAATATAGCGCATGCGTGGAAAAAGTCAGCGTTTCGAACAAATTAGAGCCATTGCCCCATTTCGGGCGGCGTATTTACGGTCCGGCCAACTCGCAGCAAGTACAGCTCGTCTGCAGGACGCGAGGTCAGTATAACCCAACCAAAGTAGGGGATTTCAAGTATTTCTTTTCTCGTGTCAATCTTTTAGTAGCATTTTGACATGGATTTACACAATTTGAAACACGTTGAACCTCAGAAAGCATGCACGACCGACAAAATCCATCAAAATCGTTGACAAGGAGAAATAATCCAGCATAATACAAGGTTTATTACTGGCTCTTAAAATTCAACCCTGAAAAGGTTTATTGATCAAAGTTCAATTGTCAAAAGAAGAAACCTGAGCCGGAAGGGCTAAAAATCAAAATGCCTTTAGCAGATAACCGAAGTATACGCGTCATGTAGTCAATGGTTATCAAACTCCACTGGACTGAAAATATGAAAATTGCACATGTCACGCCAACAAAAAGTTCATTATCAAACCATGGCGTTGCCTCATGTATGGTCTTACTCAGTATTCAGGAGAAAATGAATCTTCGCTTGAAAACGTTGCATTACGATAATTAAATGCTTGGAATTATGCACAAAGTATTGTTGTGTTTACCAGTTCTGAAATGCTCATTGTAGACCAATCTGATTTACAGCTAATAGTTTTCAACGGAATAGCCTTCTTTGAAAACGCAATTTGCATGAATTTCTGCTGTGTACAAGAAACTATGTATTTCAGTTTTAGTCTGCTAATCGGTACACAAAAATTTCAAGGAGCAGACCAAGATGCTACTCTGTATGGCGAACAAAACTTACGGAAAGAACGCTGGAAGATGGCCCACTTGTCCCATTATATAACTGTACACTAGAAAAAAACCTTTCACTCCTATAAATGTATTATTGTACGCGGATCATATATCCACAGATCGTTTGAGAACTCAGTCACACCGTAGATTGAAACTGTTGACGCTTCAAGAGGGCGCTATCACAGGCAGCCATATTGTTTACCATTGTAATCTGTTTCAACCACGATTTGAAATGCGTCGCAATTATTCTAAATCCACAGTCCTCTATCTCAAGTTATCGCATCGTAAATATTAACATTGTCTACTAGCATAACATTAGTTTAATTGTTTTAGCAAGCTTAAATATGATTTGAGGTAAACTTCATAGATTGCCTCATTTTTAACTACGGTTGTAAAAACCGGAAAACAACCTGTTACATCGGTTTGACCCCTTGTCCTAGATACTGACACACACTTGATTCTAAGCTGGCAATACGTAGGCTGTACTACCACTGGTGTGCACACCATTTAAAGTTGAGTGACATGAAAACGTAAACGTGCTGTCTCTAGCCTTAATTGCTTCTACCTTGATATTGATTTACCGTTCAGTCGCTACTGCATGGTTATCACAAAAGAAATATCCAGTAGATTGAGGGACTGTGATCAAATATAAATTATCATGGTACGCTTTCTAATTGGATCCGTTGTTCTTTTATCGCTCGTTGTCATCATTTGTATTGAAATACCAGTTCTTCCTTAAAAGTATACAAGGCTTTCGTATCCGCTGTGTTGGCATAGTGTTGAACTGTCACCCTTAACAATGGGTCTGCATGGTCAAGCCACGGTCCGTCCACAATCCGTGGTCAAGCGAGCGAGAACATACAGGTTTTATCATCTTCGGAATGAGTAAACTGATTAAAGAAACAAAGTTGTACTAACACCCCATTGTCCCTGCTAAAAGGAAATTTCTTGTTGATATCCTGAGAAGAAGTAATTCAAACCCAGCAATGGTCTTGCCATTACCGTCTGAATTGCCATCTGAATTGACAATGTTCGCTGTAGGAAACGGAAAATTGCTCCTGTGATTTACAATCCTATATTACGCTTATTTTACATGATTATACACCAGACAATTTCAAAACTCTTTTAAATGTGCCAGAGTGATTTCTTTGTAGATGCAGGTTCAGGAAGTGTCAATGGCCTTGTGAATTATTGGTCAATATCTAGCTTACCAGCTCTTTAAAATACTTTAGAAACGTGTTCACGGGTCTCATTTGAAACAGGGAACAAGACCCAAAAGAAGTAACGACAACAGGCATAATTAGATAACATAGTAATGTCATCTCCAGATGCGGAAAGGGTTGACATCGCGTTATTTAAACGATGTTGTCCTACTAACATGACCTTCGGAAGGCATTTGATGTCGTAAACAATGATATTCTTCTGAAGAAAGTGTCAATGTAGAGTTTGTCTAATTAAATAATCAAAATGATCTTGTACCGAAATTCGATGACAATTATTTAAACGATGTTGTCCTGCATGACCTTTCGAAGGCATTTGATGTTGTAATCAATGATATTCTTCGGAAGGAAGTGTCTTATTTTATAATTAGTGCATTTACGACCTAGCGAATTGCAATGACTTATTGGTACTATAGCCAAGTCAGATAATCGGTTTCGGAATTATAACCAGTGAATAAACGGTGGCTGTGCTGAGTATTTTACCACTGTCTTCTATGCTAACCTCAAGATAGTAATAGAAGGAAGTTGTGAGCGTGAAATTTGAAGTTTAGAGCACTGTACCGCCAACGCAATCTTCGCAAAAGTTCTCTCTCTCTCTCTCTCTCTCTCTCTCCTCTCTCTCTCTCTCTCTCTCCTCTCTCTCTCTCCTCTCTCTCTCTCTCTCTCTCTCTCTCTTTACCGTACAATTATCAATCTCTCTTCAGGAACGACAAAGACAAATGACGGAACCGTCACTTCTCTGAAATGGCACATCTCGCAAAGTAAGTAGCACATGATATTAAGATTACTAAGTTCTGATATTGCCTTTATCTTCTGGTAAAATTGTACAAAAATTATAAGAGATTAAAACAATTATTGTTCATAATGAAATCACAATATAGGATGTGATGAAGTGTTTTGTAGCTTTGCATTTTCTCGCCTTTAGATGACTTTACGAATTTAGAAAAATGAATACCGTCAGTGCGCAACATTATGATATTCCATTAAAATAGAATGAATAGGAAAATAGCAGGTACATTATGCTTGCAAGTTACACATTTTCAACACAGACACCACCCAACTGCTTCGTGCGCACGCGTAAGATAATCGTTTGCTTTCTAGCTATGCCTTGCACGGTACAGTTAAAGTATATTACCATATGTAAAATTACAGGACTATCCTCATCGTTAATGACGAATGGGGAACTGCAAAAGGTGGGATTTCTACAGTCCATCGTTATATATCAAGCCTTGCGGCAGACGCAGGTCATAATGTCTACGTTACTGCATTACAAGCGGACGAGAAAGACCGTAAGGACGCAGAAGAAAAACGCATCAAAAAGATTTTCACACCAGAAGTCAGTCCCTACTACCCTGACAAAACACCACATAGAACATGGTTAATACACCATCAATCATTTTTCCCTCATCTGAAAACGGAGATTTCGAAGGTAGACATCATCATCGGCCACGCACCGGACTCACATATCGCCGCTCTCCTCATGAAAAAGGATATCTTTAAACAAGCTCAATCCTTCCTTTTCAACCACGTCATTCCAGAAGACACAGAAGTCTACTCAGATGATGCAACGCCAGACAAAGTCCAGGAAATGGAGACACAGCTGTTTGAAATGGGTGAAAAGTTTGACGTCATCTGTTCGGTCGGTCCACGTACAAAGGGTCATTTCAGTAACAAGTATCGTGCACTCGTACGCCAAGACACGCAGCACATGGAATTCATACCCCGACCGGATCAGAAATTCTTCGACATAAAGATGAAAGAAGCCCCAAAAGACTTCAAGGGATGTGTCTTTCGAGTGATAACAGTGGGCAGAGTTAAGGGTGTTGAGAAGTTGAAAGGCTACGACTTGGTGGCACAAGCAATGAGTAAGGTGGCAGAATCTTTCCACGGTATGTTCCAACGACCGCCAAAGTTGGTCATCCGTGGAGTTCCGCGCGATGAAAGTGAAGAAACCAAACAGTTTTTCGCGCGACACAACAAATCTCCATACCTCGAGGTTGTTATGTATCCATATGGAACACAGGACGAAATTCGCATCGATTTCCAACAGAGCCACCTCTGCATCATGGCTTCTCGAAGTGAACCATTTGGAATGATCGGACTAGAAGCCATGGCGACAGGCATACCGACCCTCGTGACGACAAATTCGGGCCTCGCTGAGTTTATCAACACAGATAGCAGCCTTTCGATATATGCTGATAGTGTTGTAGTTGACGTCGGCTGTAATCCATCGGCAAATAAGAGAGATATTCATCAGTGGGAAGAGGCAATCAGGAAGGTTCTTTGTAACTACAGCGTCGCCTTCAAGAGCACAGGCCATCAAAAAGATCTTGAATGAAAGCGAAGCTATCAATACTTCAACAGCAATCTTTCAATCATTGTTAAGTTGAATGAACAATAGGCTTACGAGTGTCGAAAGTCTACGACTTGAACTTGGTTTCATAATCAGATGAAAAAAACACCATTCAACATTTTTCATTGAACTGAGAGTTTTACCACCAACCATATGTGTTTATGCACAAGGTTACATTGATCTCATAAATAATTGTTTCATCCGACAGATTGTTTTTCACGTGTATCATTATCCAAAACGCTCTTATCACAATACGCAACTACACCTGGTCTCAAAGGATGGAACTCTATTAACCTTTGCATCTCTGTCGTGTACGTTTCTTTCTTGTAAAAGTGTTGGCATATTTCACTGACAGCACCTTTGTCACAAAGCCTTATATAAGCCTGTAGTCTTATTCTATCGTGGTTAAAGTAACCTCTCAATAGATTTAAATTCACAACGTACGGAACTTAGTCACCTAACCAATACATGTAAGTAACAATTATCAAATCCCCAACCTTAAAGACAGTAGTTCAGTGGCCTTTTAAGTTCATATTGAGGCTTCGTACTTGAGGCCAACTTCACCTGAGAGAAACAAAAAATGCAAGGAAGTGCAAGGAAATACTAACAAAATGTCAACGCCTTATCAATCCGTTTATCAGAGTAGGAAGTGATGATGTTCGAGAAATATCACCGTGTTCTGTAATTTCATTTTGGGACTATACTGTGTTCTCTTTTAAACGAGATACATTAATTTTTATCAAATGTCTTGTCAATGTAGATTGTGTGATCATAACCGATTATCGTTTGCCTTTAATATGAAAAACTAGTGGAATCATTTATATTAGTAGTGTAATTGCTAGAGTGAAATGAAACGTATTCCTTAAAAAGCATGCACGTTGGTACATGGCATATTTGGTCATACAATCAATTAATGTTTCGTTTCTTAAATTATACGCTGTATTGAATCCTTTAATGCAAAGTTTCGAAGAACACTTGTTTCATAATAAAAATCAATCTTCAGTAATAAAATGACTCAGTAGTCTTACGCTTTGTTCAAAATAAAATAAAGAAAAACAATTGTCTTGCAAAGGAATTTATAGTATGGATGGTATGGTTTTATTGGTGACGAAATATAAGTGAAAAGAAATTAACACTACCAAGGAAAAATCATGTGATAATAACCAATGAATGCAACTGAATTCTTTCAGGTCCTGTGTTCATTGACTCTAACAATTTAATAAAGATTGGCCGAAGCAACAGAGAAATGGAAATTTCAATTTTTAACATTTTCCAATCTTTAAATTTATTGAATTGATTTACCTGATGTGGAAATGCGTTTGTACAATTGTATTAAATAGATGTGTTACCATTGTCGTCGTTTCGACATACCTTGTATACAAATTTCAATTTGATAACTATTTTACTCTAAGGACACTAGCAATAGCACACAATGCTTTTTTGACATATTCCTTTATGATAGTGTAAAACGTTATCATTGCGAAGCCTACGAGTTGACAATTGGTTGAGAATCCGGGCAAAAGATCATAAAATTAAAATTTTGATTACGTCCGAAGATGAAAGGGTCAGATTTAACGAGGCAAGGTAGAATTTTGTTCACAAACCAACAGAATCTACACTGATTTGCATGGTTTACCTATTGAAACTGTTCGCACATTATGTCGATAACATGACAAGGGTTTTCAATGTGAAAATAATCGTTGTAACCATCCAATCCTAGTAATGTCATGAGTATTGCAATTGTAACTTGTGCATACACTGCCTAGCTTCATTTACAAAGTCACTAGTCAACGTATGTGAGAGTATATGACAAATGTATGGTAACAAGTGGTATTACGGGGACATATTTCTATCGTCAGGTCTCTCCTTGTGACCTAATTTCTAAAGCTTTGACATGGGTGACGATCGCGACGCTATTGAACTACCAATGAGTGTCATGACTCTTTTATCAGAATATTTCATGCAGATCCGGAAAATTATTAATTCCTAATCGAGCGATTACAATAAAATACGTAAGAGCTCCTAGAAGTGTATTCAGAAAATATTGTATTTGCTTCTACTGCCAAAGTCAGGTTAGCATGCTCATAATGGTTGCTTCCATGTAAGACAGAGTTCGACCATTCTCAACAACTGCAATAGTCAGTAAATATCTTTGTCGCTAAGTACAAAGCACAGACTAAAATGGCAGTTACCTATTCCAAAATGTACAACGATATCGTGAATTTAAATTCGATATTTTATGTGGGTACGCATTGAGAAGGGCTTAAACGCACACAGTAAGATATTAGTGTGATACCATCCCCTGCAAGACTGCCTTATTGTGAAGTTCATTTAACTCATAAAAACACACGACGCGACTACTTGGTTGTTTACACGTAGGGTCAAAGGTGCGACTGTACCGTCATTAAATGACACAAGGCGCCGTTCTGACCTCATGTAATCCCTAGTTGGTCATGAAGATTCCTTATATGGACTCAGTTCTACGAAATGGTTGGGAATGTCGTGATCTATTTTGGTGGTCGAAACAAACTCAGTTCTGTACATACTTCTCTAAATATTTGTACGAAATAGAATGTACATTACAGAATGGTTTAAACCATTATTAGAGATTTTAGGGCGTACTTGTGCTCCACAGTTTCGTTAATGTAATTAATTAATATTTTGTATGACAAATATGAGGCGTTTGATGACAGCAGAGCAGAGAGCAGACAAAAAGACTATTTATTTCTTGCTAATACCTGATAAGTGCGTTTTTCAAACAGCATGAATACAATTGACCACTAAAACAGCATGTACTTCTATCTGGAAGTCGTCTGCTTTAAAACATTTTTAAAAGTTTTTTTTCTGCTTTCCCTGATACATATCGATATTTTGGAAGCAAAGTTTTTCTAGCCTCAATTTTTTCTCACATTGACCTATAGGTTGGCATTGACCTTCCAATCAAGTAGTCAATTACCACCACTCGTTGAACTTTCACATGATGAGAACGATGCATTTAACGTACCGTGCTGATAAATATAATGATGCCAAAAATACTAAACAAAATGAGAGCACTTGTTTACATTTAATAAAGGGCCTGAGATATAAAGGCAGTAAGTTTCATTTTAATAAGGTACAAGGCTTAAAATGATACCGACAACAAGCATACACAGTCGCTGTCTCCAGATGCGGAAGGTTTTTACATTACTTTATTTAAACTCCAAAGAAAGCTTGTTTAATTATCAATATATTTCAATTATAAGACATTTCTGATCGCAAACGATGACGTGGGACTGTAAAGGCTGGAATATTTACCGTAAACCACCAGATAGCAAGCATTTTAGTGCAAGCAGGTTTTGCAGATAAGGCTGACCTCAAAAACGCCAGAGAAGCTGGGATCAAAAAGATTTGACGCCAGAAGTCGGTCGCTTTATTCGTGATAAGACACCTGATTTGGATTGGCTAAAACATCATCGGCATTACTTTGAATTTAGTTATCTTAGACATGAGATTTCGCAGTTGTCTTTCATAATAGGACACGCCCCGATAACACATAGTGCAGCTTTAAGCATGCGTGAGGATGTCTTCACTGAAGCAGAATCTGTCCTCTTCAACAACATACTGCCAGAAGAGACAAAACATACAAAGAGACTCCGCAACCGGTTGAACGAATGGAGTCTGATCTGTTTAAGATGGCATCAAAGTTTAACATCTGTTCCATTGGACCACGCATGAGGAACCAATTCAGCAACAAAATATCGTGCCCTTTCACACCTTAAGCCATCAACACACATCGAGTTGGTACCTCACCGGTCCAGAAATTCTTCAATGTAAAGATGAAACAACGCTGACATACTTCAAAGGAAACGTCGTACGAGTGACTGAAAGATGTTGAAAAGTTGAAAGGTTACGACTTGTCGGTACAAACGATAGGTAGGGTTGCTGAATCCTTCCATGTTTTGTTTCAAATACATCCAAAGATGATAATTCGTGGGAGTCCGCTGGATTAAAGTGAATAGAGCAGAAAATTCTTAATCGACACATCAAATCTCCGTACCTCGATGTAGTATGTGTTCATTTTGAACACAGGACAACATTCGCATCGATTTCCAACAGAGTCACCTTTGCATCATGGCTTCTCGAAGTGAACCATTCGGAATGGTCGGATTAGAAGCTATGGCAACCTTTTTACGTCCCGCTCAGGTTTGGCAGAGGAATAGAAAGCAGACTGAGACCTCAATATATATGTGCATGACTTGATAGTTTGTGTCGGGTACAACTCAATGCCCTACGACAGAGATACACTAATGGAAAGAAGCAATAAGAAACGTCCTTGTAATAATTACTTCGAGGTAGCCTTTGACACAGCTCATTCCATATAAGGAACTTAAATGAAAACAAGACTATCAATTACTCAGTTGTAGAAAAGTTGAAGGTTTTGTTGCGAGGAAGAAACAAGCGGTATTTTTAAACTCTGAACGTGACGAGTTGTAAGAATTGTCTTGAGTTTAGGTATCATATACGATACAATACAATAATCATTTGTTGCATTGTAAGTAATTCGACTGCATTGTATCATTCAGCTACAAGATAATGATAATTAATCCTTTAGGAATAACTGGCCTAATTCAATTATATATATATATATATATATATATATATATATATATATATATATATATATATATATATATATATATATATATATATATATATATATATATATATATATATATATATATATATATATATATACACAAAATGTATACAATGTGCCCTCCCAGTTATCACCATAATAGCTTTATGGCAACCTCTGAACTTGGGCACAGAGAGTACGGTATATATATATATATATATATATATATATATATATATATATATATATATATATATATATATATATATATATATATATATATATTATAATATATATATATATATATATATATATTATAAATTAGTTGAAGAGCAAAGATATGGGAGTGCCCCCAAGATATACTATAGTTTCCATGTAGACGATCGGTCCCTGTACTCTCAGGGGCTAGTAATGCTAACTTTTGATGATTTTTTCCCTATTTTGCTTTCAATCTAAACCATACTTTCTTGGTTTACTCCCAACAGTATGTTGATATACAATGTATTCAGCTTGTCAACTCAGCCTGTACATGTGTAAACTGTGTTGTTATTGTTGACAATTAAATTCTGGTTAGGACTAGAATTCAAATGTAAACGATAAGAGTGCATTGCAGACATGTAGAAGATGTTTTGACAAGCTGACTAATGGGCGTTTTCACATTCTTTTGGGAGTAGAATAAAGACTTTGCAATTGACATACATTCAAAACATTGGCGTAGAACCAGTCTCCGATACCAGCATATATTTAATCTAAAATTGTGCTGTTGTCATTCACTTCATTTTAATATCTGATAGGTCTAGAAAATATATGTTATGAATACGATTGGCGCTCGTTACCACTTGCTTCCAAATATGGTCAATATCTTTCCTTACAAGGTGGTAACGATAAGTAAGAAATTCAGACATCCTGTTTGAGTATTAACAGATTCTCCTAAGCTGCGATCGAAGACTTTTTTTCTGTCAGAATCACTATGATCTGAAAGTGGATTTTCTAAAATGAGTGTGATGGTTAAAGGTTGATTAATAGTGTTATTGCTTCTTTTGTAGAGTTGCATTTCACATTTCTCTCGGAAAAACTATGCATATTTTTTATACAAGGGCTTTAGACTTTTTCACCCCGCACGATGTTTTTGAACTCTACAGGGTGTTTTCGACTGTAGGCTGGTACAGGCTTTGCACCGTCTTGCCAAGTTATACTTACCTGAATGTAACGACACCAAGATGTCTTGTTAAACTCAACAATGCATGAACTCATTTGATAGTATACAGATTCACCTCTCTGCAATAAATTAAGAATACTGTAACCAACGTTGTCTCATACACCTCCTTTACATTAAAATGATCTCTTATTAGTGCTAATGGCAGTCCATAGCCATATACGATCTGGAAATGTCGACTTTTTATCTCATGCCCTTTCTCTGTTCTCTATCTACCAAGTGATATCAAAGAGTACTAGAGGGAACACGAATTGAGGAAACACAAGGTACTACTCGTATTTTGAAAGAAGACATGGCATCGGGGGAGAAAAGGTAAGATAATTTTGATCATTGCAAGTAGAAGGACCTTGATGAACCCATGCATCGAGGAATTAAAACTATTAACATATTGCAACGATTCTGCTTAGTTTAGTTCTAGTGTTAAGTCTGATACCGTTTCACATTACAATCAAGGAAAGTAGATAAATTGAGAGGTAATGATATCGACACTTTTTTTAGTATTCACTCATCTCTTTCGTGGATTTGAAAGTACGAACTACAACGCTCCTATGACGCTGAAGTTCCATTTCAATCAGCTGATTTCATCAGAGACATAGATTTCTCTCTGTCAGAGTATTAAAATAAAACTGGGTGATATACTTCACCTTTAACCTATGGATAAGGTAACACGGTAAAACAAGGGTATTCATTTTCAACCTCGTTCCTATCCCATAAGTCTTTCATATCCACCATTTTAAATTTTCTGTTTCATTTCGCAAACGATCATAAGAGCATCTGAGACGTGCTAGCATAACCTCTCACAGTGGAGAAAAACTTTTCCGTTGGCGCAAGCGAATCTTTCTACATGCCATGGACGTAAGTCAAGAGTACATATTTCTCAGCAACGCTTATTATACATCTAGCTGTCAAAATACTCGGAAAAACTGTTCACATCAACAATATCCAGGTTTACCCATACTTCTTGTAAATAACTATTTAGTTTGCCATGAAAGATACAACAAAAAGTATCTCTCATTCGTTTCATGACATTTTTACATTTTCCACAGAAGTGAAAATCCAAAGAAAAAGTTCAAGCACTCGCCTAGAAAAAGGTTAGTATAAGATTGACAACTATTAGAGTGGCATAATTTTAAGTAACTAATAATTGACCATTAAACACTAATAACAAACTTTCTGATCGCGCAGTCCCTTGCTACATTTTACGAAAACAAATTAAAATAAATGTCGCTCTTTGTGCAGTGGATTTAAGTCAGGTGAAGACCAGTTGCGCAAGGTACAACGTAACATTTGGGCTTGGAAAATATTTTATCTCGTTTTTTTTCCTGCAGAACCGTTTTGATCGTTAACGATGAATGGGGAACTGCAAAGGGTGGGAAATCCACCGTTCATCGCCAGATAGCAAGCACTGCGGTTAAAGCAGGCCTTGACGTGTACGTCACAGCTTTGAAAGCGGATAAAGAAGACCGTGAGGATGCACAAGAAAAAGAAATCAAATGCATTTTAACGCCAAGAGTCAACCCTTATTTACCAGATAAAAAGCCGAACTTGAATTGGTTGATACTCCACAAGTCGTATTTCCCTCACCTGAAAGAAGAGATTCCGCAGTTGGATTTGATCATCGGTCACATACCCGTCACACATGATGCAGCTTTAGCCATTAAACGCGAGGTATTCAACGACGCGAAGTTATGTTTCTTCAACCATGTTATTCCAGAAGATACTGAAATGTACAAAGAGACAGGCACTCCTCACAGTGTCCAACGAAAAGAATCAGATGTCTTAAATGCAGCAGCGAATGCAGATTTCATTTGCTCGGTTGGTCCTCGAATGAAATATCATTACGACAATAAATATCGCGCACTCGACGACTTCCGTCACATCGAGTTCATACCACGACCGGATCAGAAATTTTCGACATAAAGATGAAAGAAGCCCCAAAAGACTTCAAGGGATGTGTCTTTCGAGTGATAACAGTGGGCAGAGTTAAGGGTGTTGAGAAGTTGAAAGGCTACGACTTGGTGGCACAAGCAATGAGTAAGGTGGCAGAATCCTTCCACGGTATGTTCCAACGACCGCCAAAGTTGGTCATCCGTGGAGTTCCGCACGATGAAAGTGAAGAAACCAAAAGTTTTTGCGCGACACAACAAATCTCCATACCTCGAGGTTGTTATGTATCCATATGGAACACAGGACGACATTCGCACCGATTTCCAACAGAGTCACCTCTGCATCATGGCTTCTCGGAGTGAACCATTCGGAATGATCGGACTAGAAGCCATGGCGACAGGCATACCCACCCTTGTGACGACAAATTCAGGCCTCGCTGAGTTTGTCAACAGAGACGAAAAGCTTTCGATATATGCTGAAAGTGTTGTTGTTGACGTCGGCTGTAATCCTTCGGCAAAACAGAGAGATATTCATCAGTGGGAAGAGGCAATCAAAAAAGTTCGTTGTAACTACAGCGTCGCCTTCGAGAGAGCACAGAAAATCAAAAAGGATTTGCTTGAAAGCGAGGCCATTAATATTTCTACAGCGACCTTTCACTCGCTATTAATTTGAACGTGCAAACAGGCTTAGGAGTGTCAAAACTCAAAACTGCGAAATGCGATTGCCTAATGTATATCTGACTGCATCAGTTTTACAGTTGGATAGAACAATTGTTGAAGGTGTTTCACTGAACCAAAAGTTATACGGCCAACGAGGACGCAATGTCATTTAAGTATATGCTCAAGGTTGCATTTATCTCAGAAATCCTAATTGTTTTTTGGTTGACAATGATTTTTCATTCCGGTATGTTCACGTCTCAACCCCTAGAATCATATAGATAATTAACCTTACTGATTCCAAAGCACGAGTCTGTATCTTAACCTTTGCATCTCTGTCCTGCAGGTACCTTGTGGGTAAAACTTTCGAAATACACGCCATGATAAATTAGCATATGCCCAAACGAAGAGATAAACAAATCTACAGGAAAAAAGTCAGAGTACAAACTATGTAGCCGCAATCACCGAATGAGTTTGAATTTCTTTCCATAAAAAAAAAAAGTGACACATATAACTATTTCTAAAGAAGACTACAGAAGTATAGGGACATCCTGATATACAATGTACATAGCATTAACCTATATCAATCTGTTAGTCAGAGTAGGAAAGAACTATCAACGTTACTTTGTGATTACGCTACGTAACGAAATTGCATTTGTTTATCTTCTAGCGAAGTGCTTAAATGTGCCATCAAATATCAAAGTCTAGCAATGTATGATTTGTATTTTGTATTTCTGGCAGACCTTTATCGTTTCTTTTTAAATATGATGAACTAAAGGAATGAAATATGTTTAGGGACCCGGTGTAATTGCCAGCATGAAGTAAAGATGTATGCCTTGTAAGTATACAGTTAGCTTGGGTACACCAAACATGGCAATTTGGTCATACAATAAACTTAATGTTCTTTTCTTATTAGCTGCATTGAATCCTATTATGCAAAGTTTGAAATAGCACATATTTCATAATTAAAACGTACTTCTTCAAGACACAGGAGTCTTATGCTTGGTTCGAAATGAAACAACGGTGAGATAAAGAACTTAGCGTCCGAGAAATGTGTTTCACTACAGGGTCATGTTTCAACGCTGTTTCGTCCATGAATGTTCTGCAGTGCTAGTAGGGTGCGTGTCTCGGGAATGTACAGCATTGTGTTTTCAAAACTATGAAAGCTAAATATTACAGATGAACGATATCTTCGCGTTCGTGACATGAATTATACGGTTTTCACGGCAATCACTTATATCACGGCCAATTTCCGCGTTTGTTTGTTGGTATATTTGACTTGATAAACCACTGTCAGTCAGGAAAGAGTGCCATGCGAGTGACGGGAAGACAAGGGAGACCGCTGCCGAAACAAGTAACTGTCATTGCGATGTACTCGCTTTTGGTTCGAAATGCTATTCAACTGATACAAATAATTACACAATGCACAAAGAAATCCCCTGTTTAATAACAACAATCATAAGCGGTATCGATTGACATCACCCGGCGAGGTATCACGATGACGTCACCGACGCCACACCGTTCAGTCGCACTACTTCTGAGTGCGATGTTTTCGACGTTCAACAACTGATCATGTCATGTTTGAAAACAACAACGGAATGGTAAGAAAATGTCCAAAAAATCTTTAAAGTCAATGAAGATTTACGTAAAATCAAGATTAGCTCACGATCAAACGCAAAGAAAATGTATAACTCTGTACCTGTTTCACAATCTGACACCATAGCAATCTTTAAGTTTTATCATATATCCATCGGGCCTATGTTTTTATCTCCGTTTCGAACTCCGTGTCATTCGATAGTTAAATCAAACATAAATTGGCTTTTAATTCACCATTTTACAGTAGTTTGTAACAAGTGCATTTGTTTATGCGTGTGCTCCTCGTTCTCAAGTTAGGCCAAAAACAATAAATTGTGTTGTTCCGAAAACATTGTTTTCAAAAATAGGGTAGGTACGTCGGCAGGAATTTTTTTTCCAAAATATTTTTATTTTAAATATGCATTTTTTAGGGATTCAGGGCTGTCAAACACTGGCCATAACATTTCCAGAAATATGTATTATACATATAAAAGGGAAAAAAACATAAAAGACATCCTCGCTCAAGCAAAAATAAAATGCCAAGTAACGAAAACGTGAATTTACGGGTTTTTTCTTTCTTTTTTTACTTCCGTGTTTACGTAGCCCAAAAACGTTTATGGTCGGCAAGTAAAAAATAGGATAGGTCGGGTTATCGAAACAGCACAATGTTTTTTGTTCGGCCTCAGTATGCAGGTCACAGGCCGCCCACGCGCTCTACGACACATTATGCGTAGTAATATTTGTTATGTGCTGGAGTTCAAACATGACGGCTGGTTCAAATAGCGCGGACGCCCAGACAAACATCGAACATTGCCATAAAGAGCAAGGGGTTGAAGCCATCTATGGGCACCATATGGGTCCGCCTATTGATTTGACTTGGGATTTTAGTCATCGAAAAATTGCGGAAAATGGCCGACTTTGTCCCTTGAAGACTGCAATGGGGACCTAATGTGCAGGAATTAATAGCGATTGAATGTGGCCGAATTATTTCAGTGTTCATTGACTTTAACATTTCAATAAAGAGTGGCTGCAAGAACCACTAAATCTGATCGCATATTATCCGGACCTTTTCCATATTTAATATTTGCCGATCGTCTAGAATTTTTAATCGATTCATCTGATATGGAAAGGTATTTTAACAATTGTATCAATAAGATTTGTCACTGCCTTCACAGTTCCGACACCCCTTAGCCTAAATGCACATTTCAATTTGAAAAGTATTTTACTCTAAGGACGCTAGGAATAGTACACAGCCTCTTTCTTGTATGTTCATTTAGTGATTACGTTAGAGCCATGTATACGTGATGTAAAATTTGAGATTTATCGGTGCGAAGCCTACCAGTTGACAGTTGGTTGAAAATCCCAGGCGCACCATAAATTTAAAGTTTTGATTACGTCGGAAGGTGAAAGGGTCAGAGTTTGCCTGGTTGGCAGTTTGGCTTTCTGAACAACTCAGTATTTTATCCACACGCCAACAAATCTACACTGATTTGTATGGTTTACCTACTGATAATGTTCAAATAATACGTCGATAGCATGACAAGGATTTTCAATGTGAAAATAATCAGTGTAACCATCCAATCCAAGTGAATTTACGAATGTTGCAATTGTAGATGTGCATGAATTTCATTGCTTCCTGCTTCAATTACAAAGTAACCGCTCTTATGTCATAATATATGACCGATGTATGATTTATCACCAGGTCCCGCCTTATAACCTAATTTCTAAAGCTTTGACATAAGAGAAAATGGCAGTGTAGCTGCTAGTGAGCGTTATGTCTCTTTTATTAGAACATTTCGTGTAGGTCAAGAAGCTTATTCGGGCGATAACAATAAAAAACGTGAAAGCTCCTAGAAGTATATCTAGAAAATAGCGTGCTTCTACTGCCAAAGTCAGGTTAGCATGCTCATTCTCGTTGTTTACATGCAAGACAGAGTTCTAACATTCTGAACAAGTGCAAACGTCAGTAAATATCCTTGTCGTTCAGTACAAGGTACAGAATTAAAAAGCCGCTACCTATTCCTGCAGGAATTATCACAATATTGTTTACTGATATTGTGGATTTAAGTTTGATATTCATGTGTGTACGCAATAAGAAGGGCTAAAACGCACACGGTAGGATAACAATCTGTTACAATCCGCTGCAAAACTGCCTATATTGTGAAGTTCATTTCACCCATAAAAACACACGACTGCTTGCTTACACTGAGGGTCAAAGGTGCGACCGTTCAGCCATTCAATGACACAAAAGGCAGTTCTGACCTCATGACGATTCCGTATATGGACTGAGTTCTACGAAATGGAACGGAATTTCCCCATCTTTTTTGGTGGTCGAAACAAAGTCAGTTCTGTTCATAACCTCTTGTAAACATCATCTCTGTTTGTACGAAGTATAAAGCACACTAGAGGAGGGTTTACATTATTATAGATATTTAGGCCGTGCTTGTGATCCGCTGTGATCCAAAGTAACGTTAATGTATTTGTCTATGACAAATATGTTGTGTTTGGCAGCGGTACAGAGTGCAGACAAAATAAAAATGGCCCTGTTGCTTGTCACGTCTAGTCTATAACTGAAATGTCTGGGAAATGGCCTTTTTAAACATTATGAATACCGTTGACCATCATTACATCTTATATCGAAATGGTCTGCTTTTAAAGGACTTTTTTAAAGTTGTTTTCTCCAATACATATCGATCTTTTACCGTGCTGTGCAATAAAACGATGTAGAAAATATCCAGTAATGAGAGTAAAATGTCTCTATTGTTTAAAACTTTAGCTAAAGCCGTTTCAATAAGTGGATGTCTTAGGATTAGAACCACTACCATTACATAGTTATGTGTTTGTTATCAGTATTCGTTTATGTGTGATAATGAACCGAGATATTTACAGCAAAGAAAGCCAGTTTCATTTTCAAATGGGAACAAGCATTAATAATAAACGACAACAGATATATTATATAAGCTATCGTCGTCTCCAGATGTGAAAATGGTTGGCAACGTGTTTGCAATGTCAATAGTTTTTAAATATCCTGGAAGTCAATTGCTCAAAACAATGAAACGTTTTGGCTACATCATCCAGGAAAGCCATTGTTGAAATATTTGTTGACAACGATTATAAGCGAATGGTTAAATAAGGTATTGAGCAAAAAAGGAATAATTATACAGAACACAGTGAAATCTTTGACATCGAAACTCAATTATGACCCATTTTTTCCGGTCTCCTAAAGTAACTCTCTTTTGAGTTTTGGTAGCAACTCAAAAATGCCAAGGTACGGTCATATGCTAAGATACGAAAGGTCATCATAGTATCACTTGTACCATATCTGGCTATACAGTTTCTATAAAAGGGCACACTTCTACGAAATACCGAGAGTACTTAAAAATCATCACCTGATGTATCAGGTGATCGAAACTAGTGAGTAATCTGTTTACATGTAAACTTCTTTGTTGACGCGTTTTAGGATAAGCGCACCAGCGGATATGCTTTCCCTGAGGCTTGCTTCGATATTTGTGATTCTGGTATTCAGTGAAAGATGCCTTGTGTCTTCAACAAGCAGTTCTTCGCATCTCCAACAGGATCGCTCAAACGAGAAACAAGAGCAAAGGTAAATATAACTCATGTTTGAGGTCCCATGCGTTTGCCTTTAGAATACTCCGCCAACGCGTCCTGAATCACTGTTCAGGACTGACTAAAAGGATTTTGTTTTAGGCCTTGTCGAAATATGCGGTTCGCAAATAGATATTATGCAAAGCAATTCTGTTCAACAAGTTTAGTTCATGCCCATCACATAGATTTCCTTTAACCAGTTTCTCAATTCAAAATCAGTATACGAAACTTCAAAATAGAAGGTAGCTGTCTTGCTGTATAACAATTGAAAATATGCTGCATCTCGGGCGTTTCAGAAACCTGTTGCTCCATCAACAATTTTAGGCTGCCAGCACTATAATCAGAGTTTGATATCTATCTTTGTGTGGAGAATTGTCCAAGACATTTGTATCTTACAGAATTTTAAAAAGGCTGTATTTTAGATTACTATTACATGATAATGGTTTGTTGTAACGAGCATTGTCGATTTATCTAAAGGCTCCTATGATAGCATTAAAGCGCTCTCATATGCATGTTTTTTTATCTCTGGCTATATTTTCCATCGCTCTTTGAAATTTAAGATTTAAGGCATAAATTATGATGGGAAAGAATGCTACTGGTACACCAAAATAAAGTTAACACTTATTTAATAACTTAAATTGTACTTAAGTAAAGTAGTCAGAAAAGTGAACTCAGGTATGTTATTTTGTTTTGGTAAGTTCACTCGTACGGTAAACTACCCGATTCAACCACAGAGATATGTACATTACTGTAAAGCAGGATAAGGTTTATCTCTGATGAGGAACTTCACAATGTTTGAATAGGAGTGAAGTTTTCTCTTCATCCGGATGATGGATTCATCCAAGTCAGTAACATTTCTTTTACACGAGAGAATCAAGAATAGAATAATACCTCTAGTCGCATCGTGAATTATATATTGAGATTAACGTGGGGCAAAACATGCCATAATGTGTCAAAGTAGTTAAGATCCGACCCTTTAAATGGACACTGACCTCCACTTAAAAGTGATAATAGTTTAAATTCATTGATATTGGCCCTAGTGAGATGATTATGATTATTTGCTATATATAAAGCGTACACATCTTAAGGTTATTTGAACAGAGACAAACATGACTTTAAATTGAGCCAATAAGATTAAAACAAACATAACCATGGTTACAAGACAAAACTTGTTTAATAATCAATATTTTTCAATTATAGGACAATTCTCATCGTGAACGATGAATGGGGGACTGCAAAGGGTGGAATATCTACCGTAAATCGCCAGATAGCAAGCATTTTAGTGGAAGCAGGTTTTAACGTGTACGTCACAGCCTTGCAAGCAGATGATGCTGACCACAAAAACGCCAGAGAAGCTGGGATCACAAAGATCTTGACGCCAGAAGTCGGTCGGTATATTCGTGATAAGACACCTGATTTGGATTGGCTGAAACTTCATCGGCATTTCTTCAGTTATCTTAGACAGGAGATTCCGGAGTTGTCTTTCATAATAGGACACGCCCCGATAACACATGGTGCAGCTTTAAGCATGCGTGAGGATGTCTTCACAGAAGCAGAGTCTGTTCTCCTTAACCACATCATTCCAGAAGATACAGAAACATACAAGGAGACTGGAACTCCCCAACGGGTTGAGCAAAAGGAGTCTGATCTGTTTGAGATGGCATCAAAGTTTGATATCATCTGTTCCATTGGACCACGCATGAAGAGCCATTTCAGCAACAAATATCGAGCCCTTCCACTGCCTGGGCCAACACACATCGAGTTGATACCTCCACCGGACCAGAAGTTCTTCGATATACAGATGAAAGAAGCGCCAAAAGACTTCAAAGGAAGTATCTTTCGGGTGATTGCTGTCGGAAGAGTAAAGGGTGTTGAAAAGTTGAAAGGTTACGACTTGGTGGCACAAGCGATGGGAAGGGTGGCAGAATCATTTCATGGCATGTTCCAACGGCCTCCAAAGTTGATAATTCGTGGGATCCCGGTGGATGAAAGTGACGAGAGCAGAGAATTCTTCAATCGACACAACAAATCTCCATATCTTCAAGTGATTATGTATCCATATGGAACACAAGACGACATTCGCACCGATTTCCAACAGAGTCACCTTTGCATCATGGCCTCTCGGAGTGAACCATTCGGAATGGTCGGACTAGAAGCCATGGCAACCGGTATACCAACCCTTGTGACATCCAACTCAGGTTTGGCAGAATTAATCAGAACAGACGAAGACCTCAGGATGTATGCGCATAGCTTGATAGTTGATGTTGGCTACAACTCAACACCAGACGAAAGAGATGTTAAAGCTTGGGAAGAAGCAATCAGAGATATTCTTAATAACTACAAAGTCGCCTTTGACAGGGCTCAGACCATCAAAACAATCTTACGAGAAAGCAAGGCTATCAATAACTCAGTCGAAAATTTCAAGGTGATTTTGCGAGAAAGAAAGAATAGGCATGTGGAGTTGACAGACTCTGAACGTGACGAGTTGTAATAATTCCCTAGAGTAGAGGTAGAATTTACAATAAATTACAACAATAATTTGTAACTTAGGAATAATTCGATGGCCTGTTATCGTCCAAACCTGAAATAATTTATTCAAAAGGAATAGTTTGCCTAATTAATTTCAGTAATTTCTCGCTCAGACTCGATGTCATATATTACGATACCTGCTCACTGGGATAATCAAGGGCTGTGGTCGGTGAGACTTTCCCTTTATTCATCATTGTAAAAATCACAGACAATTCTTGAGGACTGTACGCTTTACTAAAGCATTTTGTTGTATCTACTTTACTAACGTTATAGGCGGCATATTGGCTCGAAGACAGAAATAGTTTACTCATTCATTGCCTAAGAAAACTTATAAAACCTTCCAATGACATATATAATGAACATTTTGAAAGATCTTCGAATCATTTTTGAACCCTTTACTTTTTCCGAAATGTAATCGTTCTTAACACAATAAACAGAGTGTGCGACATGTCTTTATGTTTGCCGTCTACTTGCTTCATATCGCGATAAGAGAGTCAAAACTGAATCGTGATAGAAAACAATTTTGAAAAACTAAGCCAGTGAAAAGTTTTCTTACACAGAGAGCTTTAAAATGAACCCCCACAAGTGGTATATCAGAAAAGAATTGTAGAAATTTGAGAGTCCGACTATCTGTCCCCGAGGCGCATTCTACCTTAACGTTAGAATAAAAAGTACAAGACAAAGTAACGTTTAGTTGTCAAAAGATAAAATACCATACAGACCAGTTTACCGCATCAACAAATGTTAATTCGTATGGCACTTTATCCATATGCTCTTTCCGTGAAATGCCTCTTTCAGTAGCAAACAAAACACGATTCCACAGACTTGTCAACTCGCGAGTAACACCATCATCAGAGCATGAAGGTGGATTCTGTCATTCAAACAAAACTACTGAAATTACTCTATTCGTTCCATTCTAAGACCCCCCGCACGTTTCAGAATCGACTGTGCGAGGAAATAGATGATCGGTGTCTTGTACGCGGATGTGACTGATAAATCGAAAATCGTCGCTAATTTATGCTAATTAATGCAATTATATGCAAGTATTTCTGCCGAGGATTTGTTCCAAACCCCGACTATTTAATGATTCTTCGTTGTATACCAGCGAAATCTGAGTGCTCATTTTCAGTTTGATTGTAATGAAATGATCGAATCGTATTGATAGGGATTTTCAAAACCCGACTGTAACAGTCCTACTGTATCGACAAGGAAAATAGACAGGACCAGGGTTTGTGGAAGGACCGTGACACAACACAATTAAGTTTCAATCAACCATGACGTCATTGTTTAGGTGTCATCATTATTATCATGGCAGCGGCTCTATTGTTCCAGTCATGATGTGGTTGTATCCCCTTTAGGGTCTTATAAACGAAATACTGACTGTTTATGAATCGATAAAATAATCAGGGATGTCTCATAATCGAACGATTTAGGTAAGATATTCTGGTTTCAGGACATTTTAGCCAGTTACTTTTCTACACGTTCGACCATTCAGTTGGAAGACTGAAGAAAATTCGGCCCACACTTAACAAGTATGTAGAAAGTGATATGAGTCTAGGGGTCTCAATGCTGCACGATTGACTACTGGAGTGCCTCTAAGAAAACCAAATCGTTTTTACCAAGAGATCAGGACCAGCACTGCAGAGGTGCTCCCCTAACGTATGTAGCCTTTTGTAAATATCATTACCGTTTTGTATACCGAACAAAGTACACCACAAAATGGCCTATGCCACTATCTATAGGTTTTGTGGGCGTACTTATGTTCAAAAGAGTTCAGTTCGTGTGTACCCTATAAATTTGGTACATGCTGAGCGTGGGCATAGGACCAGTCTCTGATAGCAGGTATAATTTGAAATAAAAATAGCGCTGAAGTCATTTTTTCAGTCTACTATCTGATAGGTCTAGAGAATAGCATGTTATGAATACAATTGGCCCTTGTTGCCACATGCTTCCAAATATGGTCGTTGTCTTTCTTTACCAGGTCGCAACTATATATATGTAAGAAATCAAGACACCTTGTTTTAGTATTAACAGACGCTTCCTAAGCTGAGATCGCAACTTAGGTAGGTACCATCAGTGTCTATCTATATTTCTTTTTACTCTGAACCACTCTTTTTAAGGTTTTGGTGGTTTTGACTTTGATGTCAGCCCTAGGTGACTGGGTGCCGTACGTTGTGAGTTGGAATCCCATAGGTAATTTACTGAAATCTCCCAGACGAATCTCTCAGAATCGTCTGGGAAATGGATATTCTACAATTATTGTAATATTTAGATGTTGAGTAATAGCGCTCACGCTTCTTTTGAAGAGTAGTTTTTCACATTTTTCTCAGAAACACTCTCCATTATTCTCAATGCAGGCAAAGGAAAATGAAGAGATGAAAATTCATGACTCGGTTAACCTGCTGCTGCAGTGACAACGAAATTCAGGTAAATGTGCATTGTTCACTGGTATTAAACGTTCTGGATAACCTTTTACAAAAGTTCTGGTTTCTGTCGTTTGAAGTGCTTTAACTTACCTTTGTTATTGTACACGTATTTGAGACGGCATATCTTAGGCATGCGTCACACATACTAGGTTTCGGTGACGAAGTAGAATCAATCATTAACAGAATTGACTAGCACGTACGTTACTGATGGAATACCACAGTATTTTGGGATCATGCCAAGGGCCATTGGGTAACCTTTTACAAAAGTTCTGGTTTCTGTCGTTTGTAGTGCTTTAACTTACCTTTGTTATTGTACACGTATTTGAGACGGCATATCTTAGGCATGCGTCACACATACTAGGTTTCGGTGACGAAGTAGAATCAATCATCAACAGAATTGACTAGCACGTACGTTACTGATAACAAATCCTGTTAATAAAAATACCGAAGTAGACACCCGAGAACAATATGGTGTGTTATGGTCCTTGGCATGATCCCAAAATACTGTGGTATTCCATTTTTCTGACACTTGGTGTAAGTCTATAGCAGCATTTATTAACTTATTGTTTTTAAATGATTGCAAAACACTTTGCTTACAAACTTTTTGAATAATTAATGTCGTGAAAAGGAGACAACTTCATAAACACGGTCGATTAATTATATTGATATGTTACTGCAATCCATTTGCCTCTATGTTGCTACATGAAGGCGTTATTGCACATACATGTACCTGTGAAGAGCAGAGCAGATGATGCACTGGTCTCAAAGTGATATTGGTGATGGCGGAAAAAATCCTTTGTCAGTGAAGAGTTAGCCGCAGTCATTTTATTGATTTTGCCAAAGCCGATCTCATAGATTATGTTGTACAGTAATTGCTTATAGCATTTGAACATAATTCAACTTTTTTGACACATCAAATGTTCCGAAAGATAACTTGTTGTAGCAGATATGTTGTTTCCAAGTATTTCATGAATGCTGTGTTTGATCGTCCCTGCATTCAGCTTCGTTATTGTTTAGATTCGACCACCAGAGGACATACATCGGAGAGCCCGTATAGGTGAAGTAGAGAACAAACTTTCACTCTTTTGTGTTTATATATACATAATCGCAATCATACCAATCCATAATCCAATGACAGTAGGTCGGAATACGCAAGACAATAGTTGTAAATATAGACACAAAACAGCACAGAACAGACAGTAAATAGACGGTACACAAACAAAGTCATATTCATGAAAGAAAGATATATGGACCTCTGGCCAGAAGACCAAGAAGTGATGTCAGGTGTTTCGAAAATAGTAAGCGCATCCTGCCCCACATGTGGCACCCGCCATATATCAATCTATAAGTCAGATACTAGGTAGTGGTCACTAAGTAAGGCCCAATGTCACCGATGCCATCAGTGATCATTTGTCGAAGAGAGATATTGTATTTATCTACCAGCTTGTGATACCTGCCAAAAAAGCGTTTGAATGTAGAGACAAGTCTTGCTCTGGTGTAACCTTGATTTAATAGTTTGTAAGAGAGATGGCCATGTCTCTCTACAAAATCACCATATGAACTGCATGCTCTAGCATATCGAATAAGCTGAGAAATGTATACCCCATAAGCTGGTGAGAGTGGAATATTACTTATGAGGTGTGGAAATTGATGATACTAATGTTAAAATCATCTCTCTTGTCATATAGCCTAGTAGAAAGGTGACCATTAGAGTCAAATTCAAGTAAAATGTCCAGATATGAAGCAGAAAGGCCTTTCTGTAGTTTCTTTAATCTCCAATTCTGGAGGATAAATCATAGCGAGATATTTACTGAATTCAGAGTTATTCATAGAAATAACATCGTCTATGTATCTATATGTTAGATTGAAAGTTCGAGCTACAGAGACCTTTTTCTGTTTAATTAAGTTCTGGATAAATTCTGCCTCATATGAGAACAGAAATAAGTCTGCAAGCAAGGGAGCACAGTTAGTGCCCATAGGAATTCCTATACACTGTTGGAAAATGTGCCCTCCAAATTCTACAAATATGTTGTCGATGAGGAAATCAAGCATACTGATAATGTCTTTCTCGGTATAAAACACTTTAGCGTTAGTTCATTGTAGAGAGTCCCGCGCAATGGATTACTAGTCGCTTTTCGAATTTTGAGAACCCGTAAAGATTTTGTTGAACAGAAGTAACGATGTTCAGAGGGTCGTTGGTTTTCTTTTTTTTCGATAATATAAAAACGATTTTGC
Organism: Ptychodera flava; assembly: GCF_041260155.1. Lineage (NCBI taxonomy): Eukaryota > Metazoa > Hemichordata > Enteropneusta > Ptychoderidae > Ptychodera > Ptychodera flava. Next base: position 21,334,654 of record NC_091935.1, read on the forward strand.
ATCGTTTGGCTAATTTACATTTAGTTGAAATGAAGTGACAAAGAATCGACGTTTACATTTTAAAAGTCTACGGACCAATAAAACTGGGCAGATTCACTCTTTTGGTACTCCATGATATAGGTAGCCTTCAACGTCACGAAAGTAAATCTCGACATAGTTGCCAACAAACTGTACCGTTTCTTGAAAGACTTTGTTTTATTTTGCAGCAAACATAATGCGAATTTGTATGAAATGTGATAATAAAACCACTTCCTTTATTTTCTGTTCATTATCTACTCAGTGTCATTCAAAGACTTCAACGGGAACACTTTTACGGATAAAAACAGGTTTTGTACATGGTAGCAGTTTAAAAGAAGACGCATGGCCACGGGTGGAAAGAGGTGAGATAAATCAGAGATACATGGACTGTTAAAATCAGATTGCTATAGAAACAAGTTTGCAGGCAAATTCGCTTTTCTGGTAGAGCTTACTTATGACCCCCTTAAAAATTAGAATGCCAAGTAACAAATCGTACTTGTTTTCGTTTGTTCAGTTCATGAATTTATAAAGGAAAGCTGATAAATGATCTGCAAATTTGTTGATATTTGTAACAAGTATTTATGGAAATTTTAATTATTTCATTACTCTCGGTGAAATGAAAATCTTTGGCACTAATTTTTGAGCGATTTTCATCCCTTTTGAGCCACAGAGATAACATTTACTAATTATTTCTATCTTTCTGCATCTGTACTGAGTCTTCTTGCTTATTGACAGGCGGTGTATATTGTGTTTTAAACTGTGATTGTAAAGTTTTAGTATTTTATTGCAACGTTTGCGTGTTAATATTAAAAGCTATTTGGTATCGTTACATAACTTTTGACATGGGCTACGGCCGAATGGCTGTCATACGAACATTCAAGCTACTATGTCAAAGATGAAGGAACATTATTTTGAAGCAGTCTCTTTGATCATTGAAATTTTCGATGAAATATATTATAGAATCTCACCACATAACGACCAAAGGCAACGGTGTATATGAAGCAATGGTCTTCATCACTACCTGTTTATATAATTATGCGAAGCTATAGTTGGCTAACTGCCCACATAAACTGGTATGATCACATAAACTGATACGAGAGTAACCTCTAAACTCTATACGCAACATAAGACGAACAGTATATACGAAACTAAGAGCTCGGTAGAAAGATTTTTAGTAAATAGTTTATTTTGATAGTTGCGCATCATTCCTTTCCTTAATTTTGAATTATTCATTGTGATACAGTACAGCTGTAGGTACGCGCGCAAAATAACGAAGTTTAAAACAACGCATTGCGATCGATTGATTTTGTATGGGAATTTAAAGTGGAAGTTTGAGACTTACAGAATTGAATTATTGAAGGTACAGTTATATTTTAAGCTTTTTAAATACACGTTTTTGTACGCAGAGCTGTTCTGATCGTTAATGATGAATGGGGAACTGAAAAAGGCGGGATATCTACCGTACATCGCCAGATAGCAAGCATTGCAGTGAAAGCTGGTCTCGACGTTTATGTCACAGCTTTGAAAAAGAACGAGACAGATCGCAATGATGCAGAGGAGCTAGGGATAAAAGAAATTTTAACACCGGAAGTTGGACCTTACTATCCCGATGAAAAACCGCACCTGAATTGGTTGATACTCCACAAGTCGTATTTCCCTCACCTGAAGACAAAGATTCCGCATCTGGATTTCATCATCGGCCATGCACCCATCACACATAATGCAGCTGTAGCCATTAAACACGATGTCTTCAACAACGCCACATCATGTCTTTTCAACCACGTTATTCCAGAAGACACTGAAATGTACAAAGACACGGGCACTCCTCAAAGCGTCCAACGGAAAGAATCAGATCTCTTACATGCAGCAGCGACAGTAGATGTCATTTGCTCGGTTGGTCCACGAATGAAAGGTCATTACAGCAATAAATACCGTGCGCTCGACAACCCCTGTCATGAACACATCGAGTTCATACCACGACCAGATCAGAAATTTTTCGATATTAAGATGAAAGAAGTACAAGACTTGAAAAGATGTGTCTTTCGCGTGATTGCCGTCGGCAGAGTAAAGGGCGTTGAGAAGTTGAAAGGTTACGACTTAGTGGCACAAGCGATGGGTAACGTGGCAGAATCATTCCATGGTATGTTCCAACGACCGCCAATTTTAGTTATCCGTGGAATTCCACAGGATGAAAGTGACGAGAGCAGAGCGTTCTTCAAACGACATAACAAATCCCCATATCTCCAGGTTGTTATGTATCCATATGGAACACAGGACGACATTCGCATCGATTTCCAACAGAGTCATCTTTGTATCATGGCTTCTCGAAGTGAACCATTCGGACTGGTTGGACTAGAAGCTATGGCAACTGGCATACCGACCCTTGTCACGACAAATTCAGGCCTCGCTGAGTTTATCGAAACAGAAGACAACCTTTCAATACATGCTGAAAGTGTAGTGGTTGACGTAGGCTGTAATCCATCAGCAAACCAGAATGATATCCATCAGTGGGAAGAAGCAATCAAGAAAGTTCTTTGTAACTACAGCGTCGCCTTCAAGAGAGCCATGGCCATCAAAAAGATCTTGAATGAAAGCGAGGCTATTAAGAAGTCAGTCGAAAAGTTTAAGTCGGTGTTACTCGGACATAAGGGAGATTAGGAGTCTAGACAACTAATTGAAAATTCTAATATACTTGAGGCTGAGTTACGAAATTAAAAGTAAGCAGTATTGATATGACGACGAGACGAAAAATGGGTCGCTCAGTCGATATGAGCGTCACAGGTAAATGAAATATAAGGTAAATTCCCACAATTCTCTGCGGAGATCACTGCTAAACTCTACATTTATTATCATATCTCAACGTAGCAAACACGTCTTTATATAGTTTTTGTTCCAAGTGCTTTACGCCGAGTACTGCTTTGAATATATGATCATTTAAAACAGTAATTTGTTAGATAATTTTAGTAAATAATTAAGCATTTTCCTCAAGTGAATACAGTTTAATTTGTTAAAGATCTTACCGTGATATGAAATCAGGAGATAGACTCAAGACTGTTGAGCTATATTGCGCGTACAGATTAAATTTTTTGAGGCTCAAAGATGTACCTCTATACAACAATTCCAGAATGTTAACTTGTAAATCAGTATGTCGCTATTTTTTCAGCCAATTTTAAATTGTTCTCAGTTTAGTTATTAGTCTGCACACCACTTACAACAATTAAACATGTGCATATGCCAGGGACAACAAAAAAAAGATTTTCAAAAAAAAGGCAGCGTAAATTTGAAAGTGTGTTATTGAAAACATTGCATCATTTGACATGCATTTCGCTACTTTTCGTCGACGCATGACTTCCATTGGTTGATAGCTCAGCTGATGGATAGAATTGTCCCCGAGGCTGTCTTTCGCCCATTAAAGCGATGTATTTCTTTGCTCTGATAAAGTATGAGTGCGACTATGAGTAGACGAAGCATTTCCTCTGAGGCACGAAAACAGAGATATTCAACAAATTTGTCGGGCTCTGTTCAATTTCTTACTTACATAGTTTCCATGCGCATGTTCAATGACAAGTATTCGAATTCAGAAAAGAAGAGAGAGAAAATGAAAGTCTTTCACTTGTTCGGCCAATTGAGACACTGATTAATCAAAGTTGCTGACACAACCATTGTGCAAAATCGTTGCAGCAACTGCAAATTTCCAAAAAGGGGATAAGAGACAATAATAAACGCAATAATACACGGACACAAACTATGCGGTTACAATTATCAAAGGAATGTGGCTCTTGCCATAAAACAAAGAAGTGATTCAACTCTTTCTAAAGAGTTCTGCAGTATTCTCGGCAAATCCTGCTATACATAGCGTTAACCCTGGATAATCAATTAGTCAGGATCATATTCTATCATATCAATTAGGAAGGATCATATTCTAGACATATCATCGTTATGATTTTATTCCATTTTGGGACTTAACCGTTTTTCATACAGGATTTGTTAATATGGTGCCAAATGCAAGTGTAATCGATGTATGGTCTTACGTTTGTCGGCTTTCTAACAATGTTAACATGAAATTGAGGAATCGATCATTTGAAGAGCGAGACTGCTAGTATGAAATAAAAAACTATGTAGATACTATTATTTACCTACATCAAGTGCTATTGTATAAAGACAAGTAGTGTTCATGCTGTAGCTTGAACATGGGTGCACCAAATATGGCATATTTGGTCATAAAATGTCAATGAATGCAGTGTTTCCTTGCTTGAGTAATCGTCTGTACAGAAAAGTATCTAACAAGAGAGTGAATACCCCAAAATGCAAATTCTTGAGACCACGATTTACATCATTAACATATGCTGCTCAAAGAGTTTACCATTGGTTGAGAATCCGGATGCCACACCATAAATCTGTAATTTGGATATATCTTAATGTGGAAAGATCGGATTTTACATGGAGGACAGTTTCGGCTTCCTCAACTGACTCAGCGTTTTGTTCATACACCAACAAAATGTATATCGGGTTGTATGGTTTACCAACTGATAAGGTTCGAAAACTAAAAGACAGAGAGAATAATCTTTTGTGCATTATAAGATAATGTGTGACAGTACATAGGGCAATGATCTTTATCTTTGTGAACGTGCGCTCAACCAGCTGAAATAGCTTTTCATATGCAAATCAGCGGAGGGTAATTAACGGTGCTATTGTTTAAACAGCATTTCAAAGAAAGGGATTCTATAGTACCATTGTTTTCATCAACTCTTCATGCAATTTCATGAAGTACTTAACCTCAAAAATGTCATAGATATTCATGTTCAAAGCATTGAACAGCAAGTGCCGTCCGGCACTTGCCAATGCTGATCGGAAATCCTGAGTGCCGGACGGGTCCGTCCAGCGCCGACCGGCGTGGGGAGAACCCTGCATGTATGCCAGAATATATATGATAATGAGTGGTGTTGATGGGGAAAGTCACTGTTTTTATAGACACCTTCCTTCTCATAAACTTATTCCAAAAGCTTCGATAAAAGGGAAAATAGCGTGGAACTACAAATGAGTGCAAAAAGTTTTCTATCAGAACGAGTCTAAATTTTAGGAAGTCAGGAGGGCATGCACATAACGGTTGTTCAAAACGAGAAAGAGTTTGAATGGCCTAATCGGCTACAAAGGTCAGTATTTATCTTTGTTGATCAGGGTAAAGTTCTGACAAATATGGCGGTTACCTATTCCGCAGGACTTGTCATAGAATGTTTACCAATATTGTCAATAAGGGACTGGTCAGTTTCTTCGGCCTGGGGGGGGGGGGCCGGTGGATTATTTTTTGCCGACGTCAAAAAGTGGCTGACCCCCCCTATTCCAAATTTTGAAAACAGGGTGACCCCCCCGCACGCGACAACTGTAATATGTAATAATATAATACTGTAATATATATATATATATATATATATATATATATATATATATATATATATATATGTTATTTTTTACATACATTTATATTTTAAGTCATTCTGTGTTTTAATGAAATTGTTGGCATGTCAGTTGTAAGATAGGAATTTCAAAGTGTCAATCTTAAAGTTTGAATACAGTACATTTTGAATGAGCTGTGAATGTATTTCACACTTTCTATGCTTAACAGACGTCCTGAACTGTTGTACAGAAATGGATGTCAATCATTAATATCAAACAGGAAAAAGCAGTAAATCAAAACTTTGATGGGTGTTAAGACTTGCCAGCCATCCAATTAAATCTCCTGAGGAACAATAGAGAGGCATTTTAGCCAATGTGTGCAGAGTCTGAGATGACCTTTTCTTGTAACATTGATATTTGTGCATGTTGCTTTCTCATACTGAATTCTCATAGAGAGAACAGAAAAGTATCAGGAATTTGTCATGCTTTCATATGAAATGCAGATTTCATAATAGTACACTTTCACTTAGCAAACATCAAGATATCTCTGGCATATATCTCTGATTTATTAAAGTATGGCGCCCGAAGGGCGCGGAGAAAAATATGAAACATCCTGATATCTCTGATATATATGTCTTGTATATTAAAGTAATGCACAGGAAGGGTGTGCTGAAAAATGTCTGATATATTAAAGTAATGCGCTTGAAGAGCACGCTGAAAAATATTGAACATACATATATCTCTGATATATGTATGCCTGATATGTTAAAGTTGGGCTTGCTGAAAAATATGTCTGATTATTAAAGTTACGCGCCCGAAGGGCGCGCCGAAAAATGCAACTGGATGAAATTTGTGGCTGACACGATGCATTTTAGGCAATGATGAGCCTGTGTCGAAATTCAAAAACACACTGACCCCCCCTATTGGGCATTTCAAAAACATGGTGACCCCCCCTATCACCAAAGTCAAAAACAGGGTGACCCCACCCCATGAATCCACCGGCCCCCCCCCCCCAGGCGAAGAAACTGACCAGTCCCTAAGTCGAGATTTCATGTGGATAGGCAGTACGGAGGGCTTGAAAATGAACACAAGAGGTCAACGATGTGGTGCAATTTCACAGCAAAACTTCCGTATTGTGAAGTTTACCTAACTCACAAAATATGACTATCTGGTTGCTTACACTGTTAACGTTGGCCAACAGTGCGACGGCCAATTTGACCCCATCCTTTTTGCTCAGGAAGCTTCCATATATGGGCCGAGTTCTACGAAATGGATGTTTTACAGGGGGTGGTATTTGGGGATTTCCCCAGTTATGATCGAAATAACGCTGGATCTGTACAGATATACACTCAGTTAAAGGTAACCTGTTGTAATTATCATCGCTATTTTGTACCAAGTACAAAGTACATTGCAGAATGGTATACACCATTATCATCACAGTGGGTTTTGGGGGCGTAGTTGTGTTCGCCGAAGGCTGTGATCGAAACCTAGATCGGCATTTTCTGTCTATCTAGATTTCATTTTCTCTTCAAGAATCACTATCCCCTATTAATGGATTCCATAAACAGACTTTCAATATTCTGAAGTTAATGGTAGGGTTCGCGCTTCTTTTTGAACGGCTTCATATCGTTAGTATTAGTGGAAGGCAGCTTCGATCGTCTACTTATATACAACACCCCCCCCCTCCCCGAAGTCGGACATGTTTGCCATTTGCCAAAAAGCAGCGCCAGCCTCAGGGGAGTGCCTACATACATTGTGGTTTCGCCCAATAATGAACAACAAACACATAAGCTATATTTTAGATAATGCAATCGTCGCTCAGAGGCGGAAATGGTTCACATCGCGTATACTATGTCAATAGTTGGTGTATAGGGCCTACATTTCAAGAACTAGACTACACATGAAAGATGTCACTTTGGGTCAATCTTGACGGGTGTAGTATGATAGCAGTGTTAACTATAGAGGGCTCAGGTCATAATTCTCTTATCGAAACCAGTTGGTATTGTGTTTGCAGGTAATATTTCCTTATCGATGCTTTTCGAGAGTCAGAGCACCAACCGAAATGCTTTGGCTAAATCTTGCTTCAATATTTGTGGCTATGGTATTGAGTGAAAGATACGTTGTCTCTTCGACTAGTAGTGCTTCACATAGCTCACAGGATAAGTTGCTTGAGAAAGAAGAGGAAAGGTAGGTATAAGCAGGTACTTGTTTACCTTTCTCACTATACGCCTACTTTTGTAACCTATGGAGTTTCATCGCACAGTAAATTTCGGTTAATGCGGTGGACGCGGAGTACACTAAGTTAGGGTGTTGTTCAGGCGTTATGGACGCCTTTTGACCTTTTACCCGGCACCATTTTTATGAGAAAACAAGACCAGACTCACTATTAGTTTCAAAAAGTGTACATCCCACGATCAGTCAAGAAGTGAACGATGGCTAATAAAACTGTGAATTAAACTGAAATGATTTTCCTGAAGTACAATTTCTGCACGTACACTGCACTGCGCCCGTTGAATTTCCCGTTGAATTTCTGCTCTCATACCACAGTTACGAGTGTTTCGATACATAGCGGCCGCCGCGTGGTATGCATAGAATAATAGCTCTATGCATACCACGCGGCGGCCGCTATGTCTCGAAACACTCGTAACTGTGTCTCATACGCTTAGCCATAGACCCTAAATAAGGCCTAGCGCACGCGGTGAACGTGTTCCTAATCTGCATGTGACGCAGTGTACGATAGAGCATTCTCAAAACGCTATATTCTCGACTTTCTTAGTTTGTAAAATTCGACTGTGAAAAAGATGCATGATCATGTAGTGATGAACAGAAATCTGGGATTTGTGTCCTCGTACGTCGTACGCTTGAAATTTTCCTCTACACTTTACGATGAACTTTGGCACCGTATAATTCCAGATGTTCACAACTGTGTTTGTAATAGACATTGGCGAAAATGAACGTATCTTGCAGAATTTGATCTTGTATTTTGAACGATAATAATGGCTAATTGTTGATTTGTAATTATATCATATAATTATTATTGTAGGCTTTCATGGAGGCTCCGAGGTCCCCTAGTGATAGAGTGTGCATTTTGGCATCTAGAGCTGTAGTTTTCATCGCTAATATTAATAATGTACAGTCACCACTTATTATGAACATACATGCCATCACTACACAGCGATGGTATGGATAAAGATGACAAGAAATTAACTGGAATTAGGAGAAGGTTAAATTAAGTTAACAATGGTGACATGTGAACAGTGCATTACTAGTTTGTTAATCCATAAACACTTTTTGTAGTAAGTCCGTGAACAGCTTTTTCTACCGAAAACACATTGCTTAATGTCACTCAATACAGGATAAGGTTTCCTTATATTATCAATATTCCCAAGACTTGAAAACTGTGTAGCTACATAAGTAAAAATATACTTTTAATTGTAAAGTATTTTGAGGTTAACATGTCATAAAAGATGCCATACTTATCAGGATAATAATAATAACATTATTATTCTTTGATTGAAACCTAAAAAAATCGATACCGACTTCCAATAACAAGTTTCATGGTCATTAAAACAGCTCTAACTTGTTATGACAATCGACTTCAATGTGAAACTGTGAAGCACTGCTTCAAAAGGTTACGAACTAAATGAGCAATTTTTCTATCTTCTCTCATGCCTGGTTTTCGACAGTAATTGTCGACCGTTATGAATCATTTATAAAAAATCAATGGTCCTTCCAATAGATAACTTTTCATGTGCCATAATATTTAACTTAAAAGTCAAGGACAAACAACGAGTATATGGGTGGGTACTGTTACAGAGATTGTAGTGGTGTCTTCAGACGTAGCAGTAACAAAATCAATTGTAATAATGACAGCAACAACATCGACAATAACAACACTACAACGAAGACAGCAACAACAACAACAATAATAATAAGAATAAGAATAAGAATATAAAATGTTTTAATTACATGCATTTTGATGACTTACCCCGAAAATATTAAAACAAACTTGTTAATTGGAATCAAGGTCAGCCTACTACTCTTCCCAAAAGCGAGCTTGCAAACTTGATTTATTCATGTCTCTCTTCGCGATTACATGTACTCACCTTTTTTGTATGTATTTGGAATAGATAAGACTTAGCTAACATGAGCCATATCATTCAATACACGAGCACACTATAAAGGTTGCAACCCAAACTTGTTCAATCATTGCTTGTATGTATTTCATCAACAGGACAGTTCTCATCGTGAACGATGAATGGGGGACAGCAAAAGGCGGGATATCTACCGTAAACCGCCTGATAGCGAGCATTTTAGTGCAAGCAGGTTTTGACGTGTACGTCACAGCCTTGCAAGCAGATGAGGCGGACAAAAAAACGCTAGAGAAGTTGGGATCAAAAAGATTTTGACGCCAGAAGTCGGTCGCTCTATTCGTAATAAGACACCTGATTTAGATTGGCTAATACACCATCAGCATTTCTTCAGTTATCTGAGAAAAGAGATCCCGAAGCTTACTTTCATAATTGGACACGCCCCGATAACACATGAAGCAGCGTTGGAAACTACCGCCCGTCCTCCCGTCCGAGAATGGTAACTTTTCAGTCGGACGGGAGGAAAATTGTACTTCCACGTCCGTATGTCGGGCTCTCGATAGTAGCCCATACGGCATACCCAGTAATCTCATCGATCAGCTGCTTATAAAGGAATATAAAGGAAAATGAGGGCAACTCCACACATCGGCTCTACCAAGATTGTTCAGTATTACGATATGGTGAATAAGAGGATCATTGCATTTATTTTGTGTGGAATACATGGCGAGACACCGGTGAATCGATAGTGCTTTGACCCTAGTCATGTGATCTGGGTCCCCGGTAAACCGGTTTGTTGATTGAGTGATTCGTCTTAACGGTGTTTCGGAACCAAAAATGGGGTTCCTTCATCAGTCGCTCTCTTGTTTTGTATCCCATCCGCTTGGTTGTGTGATGAAGTCATCTTCGTCCTCGAGGAGGAGAAGCCAGATTCGTTATTGAGAGAGTTAGCCACTATTGACTGACTCTATAGTGAGCGATCCGGTGTGTGGTGTCATATTATAATTAACATGACCCAGCATTGACCGGAGTTTCTGGACGCTTATAAGGATTTTTGTTTTAGGGCATATTTTGAGCGTTGCTAGTGCTCGTTGTGTTAACAGTAAATGTTGTACTAATCTGTCAACGATTAGTTTGTTTTAGGCATTTAAATCGATTATCCGAACTTTTAGTTTGTGTCAATTTTTCATGGACTTTGTAATAGATTTCGGGTCGATATTGGTGCCTGCTTTCCGGTGTTTGAAAAGCATGTTGTGAAGGGCTGTTTCGAGAAATAAATCTTGTTTCTCTGTGTTTAGCCATTCCCAGGTTTCATGGTTTCGTTAACAATATTTTCTGTAAACGGCCTTTGAAATCGGTTTGGTCTGAGGAGAGTATTGGTTTATTTAATTCATGCCGCCAACTATGATTACTTATATGGCAACTCTCTCAGTTTTTGATTTTCTTTGCCAGATGATGTTTTCTGTATTGCTCAGCAATCTTTTCAGTTTGGTTGATTGTAGTACCAATTCGATGACAGATTGCATCTCGGTTTTATACGATAAGTTGTGGCATGAAATGGAGACAAATTAAAAAAAAAATTCAGTTTCCCCATTGTTAAAACCAAATATATAGGGGGCAGATGCTGCAGTCATTTGTAGCAGGACAGGGACTGGACTCTGATTATGAATCAGACTTTTCTGATCTCCTGGAAAGTGATGATGGTAGTGACACTGACTTGATGTAATCTGTGCTTGACTCATGTCAGCACACACAGATCCATGATGAAATGTCCAGTACGCGGTTATGAACACAATGTATCAGAGTGTTATCAGCATTGTTATTTATAGAAATTTTGTATTCAAGTCCGGATTAGAATTCATTTCAAACAGTGGAATTCAGAACAGTTTGTTTGTAAGATCACAGTTAATACTCATGTTGAAAATAAAGTTGTTTACAGTTTGAAGTACATAATGGTTTTGTGTTTTTTGAATGAATGGATTTGTCAAAAATTCAGGACAGGCAACTTTCTGGCAGGACCGGCAAGTTTTGAAAGTTACCAGTCCTGATGTCTGGCAAATATTTTGGCCAGTTTCCAACACTGCATGAAGCAGTTTTAAGCATGCGACAGCATGTCTTCATTGAAGCAAAATCCGTCCTATTTAACCATGTAATCCCTGAAGACACAGAAACTTACAAGGAGACCAGAACTCCAGAACGCACTGAGCAAAAAGAGTCTAGCCTATTTGCGGCAGCAGAAAATTTCAACATCATTTGTTCCATTGGTCCACAGATTGAAAACCATTTCAGCAACAAGTATCGTGCCCACTCAAACCCTGAGCATACACATCTACAATTAATACATCCACCTGACCAGAAATTCTTTGACATACAGATGAAAGAAGCACCAAACGACTTCAAGGACAGTGTCTTTCGGGTGATTACAGTCGGCAGAGTGAAGGGTGTAGGGAAGTTAAAAGGTTACGACCTGGTGGCAAAAGCGATGGGCAAAGTGGCAAACTTATTCTTCAAGATGTTAAAACGACCTCCAAAATTGATAATCCGTGGATTCCGCAGAACGAAAGTGACGAGAGCAGAGAATTCTTCAATCATCACATTCAATCTCCATACCTTCAGGTTGTCATGTATCCATACGGTACACAAGACGACATTCGCATCGATTTTCAACAGAGTCATCTCTGCATCATGGCTTCTCGAAGTGAACCATTCGGAATGGTCGGACTAGAAGCTATGGCAACTGGCATACCGACCCTTGTGACGTCCAACTCAGGTTTGGCACGCTTTATCGAAGAAGACGAAGACCTCAAGATGTATGCGCATAGCTTGATAGTTAATGTCGGCTACAACCCTATGCTAGACGAGGGAGATATTCGCTCATGGGAAAAAGGAATTACAAACATCCTTATTGACTACAAAGTCGCATTTAAGAAGGCGCAGATGATCGAGAGAGTCTTGAGTGACAGCAAGGTAATCAAAATTCAGTCGAAGAGTTTAAGTCAGTGCTGCAAGGACAACCGTTACTTCCTACGGAATTTCAAAGCCCCGAACATGAGGAACTGTAATCATCTCCCCATAGAGATGTGGCATTTCCAAGCAGCTACATAGTTTGCTGTGACACAATCGAGGAACACAGTCAAGGATAAAGGCGTATTGAAAGCTTATGATCTGTTTGCTCGTCATAGCAATAATATGAAGCTGTGCGACAAGACTGTAATATCATGGTCGAGAACGTTCTTAATGTGCATTAACGTGCGGCCATTTCTGAGAGTATTTGTGACAATGTTTATGACATTCCTAATTAACATATATATCAGCGGTGTCTATTAATAATGTAAACAGAAACTTTCCCCGTTTATCAATTTTTCATCCCTAAAATGATTTTTAATGCTTCAGTTGGATAAGGAAGCACAGCATATGTATCTAAGTGACAGCAGAATTTCAAATTCTATTCAATCTGTAATCGTTTGCTACCATCATGAACAAGTTTATTCAAAACATTATCTGAGAAAGAGTCAACCACATTTATTAAGTTACGAATTTAAAAATTTAAAATTGCCATTCGTGTAGCCAATAAAGTCATCTGTAGTATCGTTCGTATACTGATTTGATTAGAACTTTAATCAAGGCATCACTAGAATATATAATATGTGGTCGTCAGTTGTCACCAAATGAGTTTCCAGAATAAACCTGTCAAACACATAATCCTATCAGAGTTCGTATTGTACTATCTAGAAAGCACATTTCCGCGAAATTGCTCCGTAAACAGAGGGTTGGGACTCGAAAATGATAGCTACACTTCCAAGGCAGAATCAGTACTTCTATGTCAAGATACACCTAAGGAAACCATGCATCGTCAAGAAGTAGCTTTGAATTCACAATCTTTTCATTAAAAACGTAAATTCCTGAGTTTCCGGGTACCGAGCATTTGAATCATTATAACCTGCATGCGTACAACTCTTCCTTCTTAAAGAGAATGTACTAAACATTTTTTACATTTGTAACGAGTGGAGAGAACAGGGTAGAACTGCTGACACCTTCTTCCTTGTTTTGATGAGCTTAATAAAACCAGCGTTAAATGACAGAGTCTTCTGACAAGAGCATTGGGTTGATGCTGTTTACTTCCGTCATATAGGTCAAGAAAATGACCTATTGCTCAAATTTCGAAAACATAGTTACTTATACATGTTGGGGTATATGACTGTCATGGTGTCAAGAATCCTTTGTATCAAGGGATGGTGTCACCGTTCCTTGATTCGGTCCTGAAGTTTTGTCTTTTGAATAAGGCTACAATGCGAAGAGACAACCATTGAGTGAAATAATTTCAAGTCGACATTCGATCGAGAAGTAGAAACTCTTTTATGTCAATCGGGCAATTGCAATTATACACAATAAAATGTGATATTTATATTTTAGAAAATACTTCTGAAGTTTAGGTGACAAGGCATCCACATAATGGACTCTCACATATTGGGAAAAGTCTGAATGGCCTAAACAGCAGCAACAGTGAGTAAGCATCTTGGTTGTTCAATGGAAGTGTTCACCTGAATCTTCGAACAAATTATCTACCAAACTTGTCAATCCCTCGCTATTCTAGTTTATACGCTTCTAGCGAAAAAATAGTAAATAAGCTACGTTACAAAACTGCCTGACAGTGAAGTTTTGCCTTTCTCACATGAACGAAACCATCTTTTGTATTACACTGTCTGCCAAAGATGTAACGTTTGGTCATTCGATGATGCAAAGGGTTGTAATGACGTCATGTAATCCATATTTGACCATGGAGATTCTATGGATGAGCAGATTTCTACGATTGTTGTTTTAAGGTAGTATGTGCATCGAAAGTGAAAGACTTAAAAATCTTTCAACAATGTTCTTTCAAAGTCACGAATAAAAAAGGGGGTCACCGTGCAAATTTGGTACCAGAGAAATAACTTACCCCAGATTTACCGATGTTTTGAATTCAAATGGTCACCACCCCTGCATTAACTCTATTGAGAAAATTACAAGTTTCGATTTTCGAGCACGATTCCCATACACTTTTCTATAGTTAAGAGGGATTTGGATCTAGGTAGATATAACCAATATCTACACTGGAGAAACCAAAATTCCAAATTTCCTGGTTGCAACGCTATTGAACTATGCATCTTTGTACACGTGCTATTAAGCAAAATAATTTGTTTGTAGTATAAAATAATGTTCAACGTATAAAGTACAATAATACAGAACAGTATACATCGTTTTGGTTGTACGCGCCTCGACATTGAAAAACTTAAACCTTTGCTCAAGCCTTTGCTCTAACTCAATGATTTCCTGTTGAAATAAATACTAAACATCAGGGGTCACCTTGCAAAATTTTTAACTAGAACAAAATACCCTATATTTGCCGACTGTCTAATTTTAAAACGGACATCGCCTGTGTGTCAACTCTATAGGGGAGACTTTAGTTACCGCATGAGCTTCACAATGAGCTCCTTCAGGTGGTAGCGACCAAAATAGTACTGACAGAGTTTGAGAGTCCGAATATCCGTCCCCGGGGGTCATTTATACGTTCGTGGGCGTACCAGCTTTCGACAGATATCGGTTCATAAACTGTGTTGCCAAACATGGCATGGCATGTTTCAGACAGCATGAAAACAGTAAGCTCTTGTTACTATATGCGCCCAAATATGGTAATGGTCCTACCTAATAGGGTCATAGTTCTACGAATCAAGATTTTTAAGAGAAATCTGGGTCAACAAATAAACACATACGCCACAAGCTGTGATCGAAAACCAGGTAAGTGTTTTCTGTGTCCAATGCCCGTCAAAAGCATTATCGACTGGGAAATGGATTCTCTATGATAATTTTTGAGATTTTTAGAAGTTGCCAGATATAGTATTCCAGCTTTTAGTTGAAGCGTAGAATTTCACATTTCTTCCGTGAATACTCTACATCACTCTTGGCGCCGGGAAATGAAGATAGTGTTATTACAAGCACGAGTACTGCAAAACTGTTTTAGCATCAGACGTGTTGAACGATTCAGAACCTACTATACTAACAATAAACAAAAATAAATAAAAAACAAAGTAAACAAAGGTGTAGCGGATGTTTGTGCCGTTTAGTACTCTGGTTGACATGCTATCGGTGGTAGGTCAACCACAATAACCGACTCCTGTGGCGATTTAAAGGGCCTATGACATGCCCATAACAACCAAACGTAAAATCACTCTTTGGGTCTTGAAGTTAGCTTACGTCACTGTCTTGCATTGCGTATCGCCCCCTTGTCCACATAAAACGCAAGTAAAAGTTACGGGTGGGCGTGTACCCCTTGCCCAACTTCTTCGACTTTTTTCGGCTTTTCGAAGTTGAGCCGACGACTTATCTTAATACGGGCAAACAGTCTTTCACACCTTCGCAATCTCATGTCCGTAAGGGTGTGTGGCTAGGGCTTCCTTCGCTCGAAACGTACACCCAGCGCGTAATGCACCAGAGAACATTGTAAGCTTAGTGTTTAGTTTGCTATAATGACATGGTCTTTGCAGAAGCTCGAGATCACCAACGGTAACATGTCACGTACGGTCGATCGACTCGCCGATCGAGTATAAAATAAATGACTTGTCAGGCTATGTGATTAGGTATACTATGCTTTCGTGCCAATTATGGCAAATAAATATTACAAGAAAGGTGACAGTTGATGTCACATTCTCATGTATCGGGAAACAATCGTGCGGCAGGAAGCTTCCCATCTCTCTCTCTACACAATCGTGAACGGTGAAGACGGCGATTCAAAATGGCGACCCGACAATGTGGCTACAAGCTTTCTTTGTTTTACTTCATCAAAACATGTACAAAATAGGCCTAGCACATCACTATTTGTAGGATTCGTTTGCTCTTGAAATGCACGGGAACATGGGTCGATTGCATCATTTGCCTCGTGCTCCACGAAATGAAAGTTCTGTCAAAGGTATACGTCCAACCACAGAGTAACATAAACAGAGTGGCAACACTTGCATGCCTTTTGTTCCATGGTCGTCTCGGTAGACTATTGGCTTTTCATATTAAAAGAGCTTCAAAGGTGTTAAACTTTTTGGAGGCTTTGTTTGTGGTTGATAATTACACGAGATTATGCGAAAAATACGACGAGATAGCATCGTACTGCCAGTCGAGTAGCAACCATAGTTACTTTGTGAGCTCTCAGGCCAGAAACACTGCTTCACGCCAATCAAAACATAACACGCCAGCAGTTTCATAAACATGTCCTTCCTTGACGCACGTGTAAAAGACGGTATGACTGACCGTAAACCATTGAGTAAAACCAGACAGTATCGATAAAAGACTTTCAAATTTGGTTCAAACACACTCATTATATATTCATAAAAATATGAGAGGAATTTTTAAAACGGTAAAACCCACTTTCCTGAAGCTCAAACACTACCGTTTTTGCCAGCACATCACTTCCGATCAGCACCACACGACAACAACAACACAAACTTTGTCGAACATACTTTCGCTTAACAATTGGTGAAAATCCGAAAATTACCGAAAGGTGCATGGTCGCCACTCT
The DNA here is from genome assembly GCF_041260155.1 of Ptychodera flava. Taxonomy (NCBI): domain Eukaryota; kingdom Metazoa; phylum Hemichordata; class Enteropneusta; family Ptychoderidae; genus Ptychodera; species Ptychodera flava. Next base: position 21,351,697 of record NC_091935.1, read on the forward strand.
TCGGAAAAGAGAGCCAAGAGCTTCGTGAGGCGAGGCAAACATGGATTGCTTACGTAACCGCTTCACGCCTTAAACAATAGGTGTTGCCACTCTGTGTATGTTACTCTGTGGTCCAACCATGGAGGTAGTAGGCAAAACACGGCAAGAACCAAGAACTGGATTCATAGGGGATTCAATCTCCGATGATGACGATGATGATGATTAAATATTTAAAAATGAAGATAAATAAACATATATTTGGACTCAGTAAATTTGTTGTTATTGTTGTTGTCGTTGTTGATACTATTTGAAGAAAAGAACAAAATATGCGCTGCAAATTTCAACACAGCCTAACTATACATGTGCGTTGCAAATTCAATACAGCCTAACTATACATGTGCGTTGCAAATTCAATACAGCCTAACTATACATGTGCGTTGCTGCCTAACTATACATGTGCGTTGCAAATTCAATACAGCCTAACATTACCCAAGGGGTGTCACTTCATTGCCACACACTTTTTTTCGATCGCCAAAAATGCACCTAGCATGCATCGAAATCGGTAAAATTCGACGTAGGGTCAAAGCACATTAGTCCTTCTCAATAATACTCCAACATTTTTACCTCTTACCGATGAAAAGTCGAGAAATCAGCAAGTTTTTCTGCGTATCTGGACGTCTCTTACATTTCAGATTTAAAAGGCGCGGCGGTGTATTGAGTCACGTGGGCGCTTTTCAAATCGAACCAATAGCAGAGCTGAATGGACCAGCGTGAAAACCCGGAGGCAACGTAAGTTTCTCACATCTTTGGAAAGAACGATCTCTTGCTGCGGGTGAACTGGAACTGTTAAAGTTACCAGAATTTCGTATGCAGACGCACGCAGACAGTGTCACCCATAGTCTTCCAAAGACGTGAGAAACTTACGTTACTGCCGGGTTTTCACGCTGGGCCCATTCGTTCAGTACGGGCTCTGACCCTACATCGAATTTTACCACTCTCGATGCTTCCTGGGTGCATTTTGGCGAGCTCTGCTATTGGTTCGATTTGAAAAGCGCCCATGTGACTCAATACACCGCCGCACCTTTTAAATCTGAAATGTGAGAGACGTCCAGATATGTGAAAAACTTGCTGATTTCTCGACTTTTCATCGGTAAGAGGTAAAAATGTTGGAGTATTATTGAGAAGGACTAATGTGCTTTGACCCTACGTCGAATTTTACCGATTTCGATGCATGCTAGGTGCATTTTTGGCGATCGAAAAAAGTGTGTGGCAATGAAGTGACACCCCTTGGGTAATGTTAGGCTGTATTGAATTTGCAACGCACATGTATAGTTAGGCAGCAACGCACATGTATAGTTAGGCTGTATTGAATTTGCAACGCACATGTATAGTTAGGCTGTATTGAATTTGCAACGCACATGTATAGTTAGGCTGTATTGAATTTGCGACGCACATGTATAGTTAGGCTGTGTTGAAATTTGCAGCGCATACTTTGTTCTTTTCTGCAAATAGTATCAACAACGACAACAACAATAACAACAACATAACAACAAATTTACTGAGTCCAAATATAATGTTATTTATCTTCATTTTTAAATATTTAATCATCATCATCGTCATCATCGGAGATTGAATCCCCTATGCTGGATTTGGAAAAAGTTGGCGTGTTAACAATGCTGCTCTACGATGTATGGCATTTTTTTTTGTAATCGCAAGCTATCATCAACTCAGTCTCCGCGCCTTTGCAGGTACAAAAGCTCCCTTCCTCAATTATCTGTTCCTCGACCTCTTTAACATCGTGTACATCAAAATCAGTGGAATGACTCGAACTTCCCCGACGCGACGCTTGGACACGTGACGCCATGTTTGAAGATCTGTCAACTGCCGAGGGACGGCCGAAACACCCGAACGACCCCGAACACAGGTCCAGTAGGCAAAATTTGTGATGATTTTTTCCTATTATTGTCATAAAAAGTAATTATGAATATTAATAAATTATTAATATGAATGTTACAGAATATTAAAACATTTTTACAATGTCGTCTACTTTGTGTAAATGCTGTCTGGAAACTCCATTGTTGTGATAATTATGATTATAAGGGGCCTAATAAATTATGATTATGATTAATAAAGTCATATTTTACACATTGTAATGTGCTTATATGAACAACCCTCTGGAAACCCTTATATAGTTTCACAATCTATGCCAAAATATACAAGTGACACCATTGCCCAGGTTCAGTCTACGGCGAGAGTTACCGTTGCCCAGGTTCAGTCTACGGCGAGAGTTACTACACAGTGTATATAATGAGAAGGTAGCCAGCTCCACTCGACAGTAAACTGACATACCCATGAATTACCTCCGTTTTCTTCACTTCTGTCTGCATGTTGATTCTCAAAATTTCTCCCGGTGTTGGCAAGTCTATAAATCAGCCATCAAATCTACCCAGTTTTGGTCACTTAGACGGAAAATTTGTGAAGTTTGAGGCTGCGAGAAGGTATATATCGCCAATGAAATGATGCGGCCTCAGCGGAATCGACAGCATCCGGGATCTTTTAGGGCCGTTTGCGAAATTTGAATGTAGCCGCCAAGCGGGGCCGAGGGCGGAGCCATGATTTAACGTTATTAGATATGCTGACATAATTGAACGTACGGCCAATGAACGCTTGTGACCTTTTTTACACATGAAAGTTACACTTACAGACTTACACTGTACGATTACTTCATGGTCTGTCTAAGGATGGAGGTGCCTCAAGTCAACGGTCCAAGCTATGTATGTGTGATTACAAACAGATGACGGGTTGCAGATGCGTTTGTTTATGATAGATACCCGGTTGACATTGTGAAAATATGTCAAGTTCAGCGACTTGGCGAGGAGACCTCAAAACAGCGTACGTACGTACAAACACGCAGTCACCTTCCAATTGAACTTGTGATTTTCAGAGCTTTACAATGAAAATACAGGCAGCGTGACTGTCGTCTATTTTGCTGCCCAACAAAATATTAAAAACGCAGTCACGGACGTGTTTTACAGACAAAGCACAGACAATGTACCTTGAAATCGATATCTTTTTATAAAAAGGCGTACGCGTGCTGGCGTTACGAGGACCTGTCACTTTTTTATGAATATGTTAGACAAATATATCTATGTCTTGCAAAAAATACTGAGAAAAAGTGAAATTTTAATAATATTATCAATAGTTTTATTACAGAGCTTCCGTTAACGCAAAATCCTGCATATTTCAAGCATGTTATTACTTTGAAGTACGCAAAGTAAAATGACGTCTGCGAAATCCGATACGCATCCCTTCAATGTGAAGTTTATCCAGGACTTAAAATAAATTGTTTGCTGATAAAAATGTTTATAATTTAGCAATATTTTGTCCTACATCCTGTCAATCACGTTTTCCTTCAAGTCTGTACCAATAAAAATGTAACAAGTTCAATAGAGTTTGTCGTTATTGTGGCAAAAAAATGTTTTTTTCCCGCTGCGCCCAATGCATACTTGTAAACCATGAAGATCTCCTATAGTCGAATATCAAGTTCAAGTTAATGCTACGCAGACTATAACAATAGTTTTATGCCGGTATGCAAACTTATTCCAGAATATTGCAAAATTGGCCATAATTGCAGCCGTGATTCCAGTCTCATCTGTCCCGTGTGAGCGCGTGGGTTCAGTGCCCAAAACAGGATTACAAAATCGAAACGTAGCTGTCTAAGTGACTATGCCTGATCTAAATGATCTGATGGTGATAACCATGGAAGCCCGAGACTAAGTGAATTTGACTTCAGAGCAGCGATGATAGGTCAAGCAGCGAAGGCAATAGTGGGAAGCTGTAGTCTAAATAATTAGTAAGAAATGAAAATCGTCGACAGAAAATAGAACAAATTGTGAAACTAATATCAAAGAAAAAACATTGTCACTGATGTTGTTTATTGAACACTTTATTCATTGACTTTTGAACCGGTTTTCGATATCGCGTAGACAGCTGTTATATATAGGTACTTACATGTAGTCATATTGTACGCATTTTTTGTACATTTTACGCAAATAGAAAAACAATTTGCGAACAGCCTTACGCAGATTTGGAAATCCTAACCGAAGCTCTGCAGTTTTATCACACTCAGAAACTGAAGCGAGGACTTTCTGTCTTCGGGAAAAACAATTGACGCTACACACGGATGCAGCTGGGTCTATGGAAAAAACACTAAAATTTTGAAACGAGAACGGGCAAGAAAATGTCAGCACGTTTGTAAGCCTGGAAGTGTTAGGGACGGACCATTAGATCTTGGGAGGGGGGTGGTAAAAAACAGAAAAAAAAAATTTTCAGAGGAGAAAGGAAAAAAAAGTCTTCAAACTAGTTAGCAAAATAAAAAAAAAATAAATAAGAAGACAAAGGCGTAAAAAAAAATCTGCAAAAGTCTTTAAAATTTTGAATTTTTTTAGATTTTACCGACAGAAAGCAATTTTCTGTATTTTTTAGTACATCCTCCTGGTACATTTTTAATTTTAATTTATACATTTAGAGTGACTGTATCCCTTATACTGGAAGTTGTGATTATCTTATCTTTACAGGACTTTTGTATTCTGATCACTTGAAAATTATGAAATTATAGAGCCTGTTTTCTACTTGTTTCCTGCGTACAAACCAAGCAGGTACACTAGGTAAACATTGAAACTAAGGTACGGTTGTCAAGACAGAAAGTTGTATTTGCCTTTTAAGATCAAGGTAAACAGATGCAGGCCACATCAGTTTCATTTTTTTCACAGCATTTTATTGCAATGATGAATGCAAGAATGGGTGAACAAGTAGAAACATGTCAATAATGATAAAACAACATATCAAGTCAATATGTATTATTTTGCTTTTAAAAAGGCATTTTCAATTCTTTTTTATCAAAAAACAGCCTCAAAAAACAACAGCAACACATGTTTTAACATTCAACAATACACTACGTAGAATGCCATCTATCCAACAAATCCCAACACAAAAACACACAAAAGGGGTTGAACTTTGAAAGTTCTTGATAGCAAATACTGAATAAATCTGCATGAATAATCGTTTTTGTGTAGCAAATTTCAAAGAAATTGGACAAGCCCTTTCAGAGAATACAGATTTTTTGACCATGAATGGCATAAATTGCCCTAAAAAGACAAATATTGAAATTTCAACACATCTATACACATCCAATCAATTTGGACATGCTGCTACAGAGAAATAGATGTTTTGATCAAAAAAGGGCAACAATTGCTCTAAAAACACAAATATGCAAATTTAACTATATTATTTAGCTTATTTTAGCTTCTCAGCTTGTCAAAATCAATTGTAAATCATGAGATATGCATGATGTTTGGTGGGGTGAATGTAGGCATTTCACCACGCAGTAGAAAGGGAAGCCAGGAAACCAAAATAGTCAATTTTCAAACTATAGGAAGCTACTGAGGAGCAAGAAGACCATGTTTCAGAGGAAGATGTGTAATCCGAAAAAAATGCTCCCAAAGTGCCACCAAATAACACCATTTTTATCTCTATTTTTCAAAAGCTCCAACAGCAGGAGGGGGACACCCCCCTCCTGACCTCCCCCCGCAAAAATACTCCCCAAGTGCCACCAAATAACACCATTTTAATCTCTATTTTTCAAAAGCTCCAACGGCAGGAGGGGGACACCCCCTCCTGACCACCCCCCGCCAAAAATACTCCCCAAGTGCCATCAAATAACACCATTTTAATCTCTATTTTTCAAAAGCTCCAACGGCAGGAGGGGGACACCCCCTCCTGACCTCCCCCTTCAAAAATACTCCCCAAGTACCACCAAATAACACCATTGTAATCTCTATTTTTCAAAAGCTCCAACAGCAGCAGGGGGACACCCCTCTCCTGACCTCCCCCCCCCCCCCCCGTGACCGCTTGCGTGGCCGCTTGTGGTGCTTGGCACCACATCTTTGCCCTCTTTATCTTCAGACAGCGACGAACTAAAAAAAATTATAAATCTGAAATTTACTCTGAAAAAAAAATTTGCACAGCTAATCTCAATTGGAAAAAAAAATTTCAGAAATTTACAATATTAAAAAAAAAATTTTCACAATTTCATTGTGACCACCCCCCCCTCCCAAGGTCTAATGGTCCATCCCTTAGTCGTGTTCCTTGCTATTCAAGGTATTTGTGGGTACGATGTGCACATGGCGGATGTTCTTCGGGAATAGGCGGATACCGTGGAAACCTAGCTGTGATATCGCAGCGGCGAACGCGTTCAAATCAAAGGTCACCGCCACGGTCAAATATCACAGCTAGTGGAAACATTTTGCTTATAATTGCTACGGATTAGTCGCTGATGTGTTTGGCGGAGGAGGGGCAGAGAAGTCGGTCACAGTTGATGACGGTGTGCTCACTGTCGTCGGAATTTCATCTGGACGTTTGTAATGCACATACGTGATGACGGTGTCATCAAATAATATGGATAAGGTGTATATAATGCTGGCAAACACGATCGCAGCAATCTATATTGAACTGCCTACTGCGGTATTTGACGTTTGTTCAGTTGATGCTGTCCCCGTTTCGCTGAAGCTACCACCTCCATTGATCGTATACCCAGTAAGCTACTTTGAGCAACCTTACAACTGCTATAAAGTTCGAAAAATACATCGTCCAACTAGAGAAATGAAACTCATTCCACTTTCTGATGTTGATCAGACACATGTACATTCAACTGATGAGAGGTCTAATCAAAGGTCACGAGCGTTCATAGGCCGTACGATCAAGTATGTCAGCATATCTAATAACGTTAAATCATGGCTCCGCCCTCGGCCCCGCTTGGCGGCTACATTCAAATTTCGCAAACGGCCCTAAAAGATCCCGGATGCTGTCGATTCCGGTAAGGCTGCATCATTTCATTGGCGATATATACCTTCTCGCAGCCTCAAACTTCACAAATTTTCCGTCTAAGTGGCCAAAACTGGGTAGATTTGATGGCTGATTTATAGACTTGCCAACACCGGGAGAAATTTTGAGAATCAACATGCAGAAGTGAAGAAAACGGAGGTAATTCATGGGTATGTCAGTTTACTGTCGAGTGGAGCTGGCTACCTTCTCATTATATACACTGTGTAGTAACTCTCGCCGTAGACTGAACCTGGGCAATGGTAACTCTCGCCGTAGACTGAACCTGGGCAATGGTGTCACTTGTATATTTTGGCATAGATTGTGAAACTATATAAGGGTTTCCAGAGGGTTGTTCACATAAGCACATTACAATGTGTAAAATATGACTTTATTAATCATAATCATAATTTATTAATAATCATAATTATCACAACAATGGAGTTTCCAGACAGCATTTACACAAAGTAGACGACATTGTGTGTAAAAAAGTTTAAATATTCTGTAACATTCATATTAATAATTTATTAATATTCATAATTATTTTTTATGATAATATAGGAAAAAATCATCACAATTTATGCCTACTGGACCTGTGACACAGCTACACTCAGAGTGATAGTTTTCGGCAGAGTGATAGTTTTCGGAAAGGGTAGTGAATTTCGCCCAAAGCCGTTTCATAAATGACGAGCACTACGAATTCTTATTACCATACCTTTTGAATTTTGTTTTGTTTATCCTCAAACTGTTAACACAACGGACGTGGTATTTAGGGCGTCAAGTTACAAAATTGTTGACCCCGTGTTGAGTGCGTAGTACGTAGTCGGACTGCTATCGCAGTATTCGGAGGTTGAATTTGGAAAGTGATTAGGGGATAAATGTTGATAATTTGAAACTTGAAAACCGCAATTTTCATTTTCGATGTTTAAAAAACTGAATGTAAATATTTCGTGATAATTAGTTACGTTTAATAGACGACATAACCATATTTCGACGTGTTTGGCGCTTACCTACCGGACATATTGGGCTGTCTCTGTGTGTTGCTTTCGGCACCTTTTATCGTGTGGTCTGCCTAACTTCGCCAAATTTGTATAGCCCGAAATAGCTTCTACTAAACAAACTATCCAAAACGGGACGGCAGTATCACTTCACTTAATATGAGGTCACTCAACTTGTAAAACACTATCATTACGGAGCGAAGTAAGTCGGACGAACAGCATGTGATTGAATGTCCGAAAACTGAGGTCATCTGAAAACTGTCACACATAGTGTACTGTACTGCAGCTACAACATGCAATGCATTGAATCGAAACACTCAGGCGCGGGATTGATCCGGGGATTGATCCACTTTTTATAAATAAATTCAACCGTGAAAAGTTCAAACTGAGACTGATACTGTTTATTTCATACAAAGAAATGAAACGTAGCCTCATCGTACTTTCAAATCTGTCCCGAGCTACTCGCGCTTTGTTCTTCAGAGTCAGAATCTGACTCTGATTTGAACCACTCGTCCCGGATGCCTGGAGTTGCCTATGCGCCTTCAAGCTAATTCCCCTCGAAATCACTTTCTGAATTCTGGTCAACACTGTCCTCGCTGGAAGCAACTTGATAAGTCCCTGCAGCTGGACCGCCGGTGTGGCTTCCTTGCCAGTGTTTACTGGGCGTCTGTGAGCACTGTTTATATAGCTGACATTCTTTGTAGTCTAATTTATGCAAGGACCGCTATTATAGTACACTTTCGTGACAATAGCATGGTCAAAATGACGTCAATTGTACATGTTGGTCAATATGCAAATACCGCTGCCTGGCTCGGGTGCGAAGAGGCCCCCTGATCACCAGGCATGAAAAAGGAGTCAAATTTCGCCCTTCGCGCACATCTTTCACAAACTGACACTATATGCAATCCATAGACAGGTCCCCTGGCTAGGTTTTTGAAGGGAAAAAATAAAAACTTCGGATATCATGATAGGCCCTTTTACTCTATTGAAGTGCATTTTTCGGTGATATAGCATGTACTGAATAACATTTTCGGTATTTATTTTGCATACTTGTAGCCCTCTCACTGTGATATGTCACACATTAGTCAGGAAGTACATGTAAATCCAGTGTCATGTGTCATACATGACAGGTTTCGATGACAATTAGCTTTAATCATTAACAGAACTGACATGGTATGTAGGCTACCGATAACAGACATAAAATACCAAAGTACGCCCTGATAGGTTTGTTTATCGAACGTCGCGCGCTCCATACGATTCAATGGTAACTCGTTGATGGCGTCGCGGGCCGCACAGTCATCATTTGACTGAAAGTTAACTGGAACTATTTTCACCTAGACAACTTTGGCATTTAAAAATATTCAAATTACATGTTTTACATAGGGAATCCTGTTTTTAAAAGACTGTGCATGGACAATCGATAAAGTGCATAATGTAAATATATCAATGTGCAATTCGACGATGAGAATAGTTCTATTTTTTACCGATTTTCGTCTATCATGGAAATAAAGCGCATGAGTGTCATTTGCAAATACGTCCAAATTTTTTGAGTGAGGCATGTAATAAAAACATTATAGCCAAAACAAGGGACTATGTACCCTCGAAGCAGGAGACCATTTATTTGCCCTTGTGATGTCGCGCAAATGGTAACCTACCATCGGGCACATAGTCCCTTCTTTAGACTATAATATACATATATAAGTGTAGCGATACGATATTGTAACTCATTTGACTAAAGTCTTAGCCGGCCTTTTCGCGTTATTGTAGTAAAGGTTTGCTGAACACACCTTGATTTAAAGGAGAGGAGGCGATTTTTCAATTCGACCACAAGAGGGCATACATCAGACACACGGACGTGTGTACGGCGCTTATCTGACAAAACGTGCTTATCTGACAAAAATAACTAATTACTGCTTGTAGCCTTACTCATTTGTGGAAAGTAATCCCTCACACAATACTTCGTCTGTTAAAACACACAAACGAAATCTTAATTAGAGCAGTCTAAAATCACAAACATCACAAAATAGCCATATAATAGTTAAAAATACAGTAAATTTCATTGATTGCGTAAAATCGCTGAGCACCTCAATTAATCACTGTGTATATATCGATCAACACATAGAGGCTGTGAGGTCACACGAGGTCGTCCGCTGTCAAGTTGGCGGGAGTATCAAAATCACCACAATGGCAAGCAGAGTACTTGAAAGCAAAATCGGTGTTTAAATTAAAGAACCGTCAACAAAGATGCACTCTTTGTAGTATGTTAAGAATAAGGTAACCGTAAAACGTCAAGAAACTATATCTCAATATGGCTGCTAATTACGGTACACTTTCTTAAAAGTATTCGGGTTGTTGTTGTTGTTGTTGTTGTTGTTGTTGTTTTGCAGCGAACAATGCGATTTTTCATTAAATGTGATCTAAAACAACATGTTTTTTTTCTTCCTTACTCCTTGTTCATCAGCTATTCAATGTTCTTCAAAGAACGAGACAAACCTGGTGCTGAACACGTTAGTCGTTGGAAAGAAGAAACATGGCCACGCGCAGAAAGAGGTAAGAGTGCGAGGCCGCTTACATGTAGTAGGATTGCCAGGAACAGGTTTGTGGAAAATTGCCTATTCTTGTAGAGCAAGCACATGATCCGAAGGATTTGGTATACCAGGAACTTAGTGTAATTATTTGGTTTTCTTTCATTCATCAATGAAGATATCTTTAAAAGGTCTCCTTCTGTTCCAATGAGCTAACTATTTATTTATATTCAATCATTCTCGTGAGGTGAAAATTTTGAAAACCAACATTTTGAAGACATTGGCATCCTTTTTGTGCAAGTAAGATAACTTTAATTCCTTCGATTTGTCAATGACGAATTTTGCAACTACTGTAATGAATAATCCGACCTATGGACAGCTGGTGCATATTTGTTATAAATACTGATTAAAATTTTAACGTAAGCATGTTGACATGCAAGAGCAAGTTCGGTCTCGTCAAATAGCACTTCCAAGACGGTTTTAGGATCGACATGGTGCACTACTCACTGTCAGGCGACTTTTTCTAAGAAGAAGGCACCACTAAAATATTCTCTCTCATTATTGAAACTTTCGGTGCAATGAATAAAAGAAATATTGAAAATCGGACTAACTTACCACTACCCTTTTTAATGATGCAACGCTGGATATTTTCAACCTCTAAATCGTTGTAATAAAAGTTACCTGATGTATCCAGCAAATATTATTTTAAACACGAGTAAAATGGAATATAGAGCTGGCCAGAAAGATGTTGATAAATTTAATATACTTTGACAGCAGCGCCACAGTTTATTCCATAATTTTCATTCCTGTCATTCCAAAACATTTTTAAGGTAGCAAGTGCCTCGAGAGTGAAATACTTAAACTTTAATTTGCTCAAACTATTCTCCATGGAACTTTCAACCACCCTCTTACCAAATCACGAATGAAAATCAGGGGGTCACCGTGCAAAGACTGGTACTAGAGAAACAAATTACTTGATATTTTCCGATAATTGGCCGCCATCTCTGTGTTAAATACTGATTGTTTTATCTGATACTGATTGTCCTAAAGGACAAATAGAATTTTTGATTTTCGAAAAAGTGAAAAGGTGCAAGAAAATTTTTCTTACATCAAACACGATTGGAACTAATTTGGGATAGTTGGATTTTCATATTTGCAAATTTCTCAAAAGTGTTAGGTGCCATATAGCTGAATGTTGCAATTTTGCAAATTACTCATAAAAACAACAGTGTGATATAAAAAGAAAAGCAGATAGGATAACATTTGTAGATTAAATCGACGTTATTTCGCCATCCAATTATCCCAAATTAGTTCCAATCGTGTTACCAAGAGTTTTACAATTAGCCTGCACAAGTAGGAGACCGGAAAAACTGCTGGAAAATTTGAGAACCATCATATTTATCCCCTAGGCGCATTCTACCTTAGGGGCAGATAGTCGGACTCTCAAATTTCTACAATTCTTTTCTGATCCCTTTAATGAAAGTATGTACTCGTTTTAAAGATATTTACGCCACCTGTGACAATAAATGTTTCCCGGTGAAATTTACGTTGTTTGAAAATGTCAAAAAGAGTGTGCATCATCAGAATATAATGTTCAGGTTTGTCAAATATGCTTCTTTTCCGCAGAACTGTTTTGATGGTTAATGATGAATGGGGGACCGCAAAAGGCGGGATATCTACCGTCCATCGCCAGATAGCAAGCATTGCAGTGGAAGCAGGTCTTGAAGTCTACGTCACAGCTTTGAAAGTTGACGAGAAAGACCGCAAGGATGCTGAAGATACAGGCATCCAAAAGATTTTTACACCGCGTACTGATCATTACATGTCTGATAAAACACCCAGCTTGGATTGGCTGCTTTACCATCAGGAGTTTTTTCCTCATCTCAGGGAAGCCATTCCGAGGTTAGATATCATAATAGGACACGCCCCCATAACACACGATGCTGCTTTAAAAATGCACGAAGATGTCTTTACTGAAGCGAAGTCCCTGCTTTTCAACCATGTCATCCCCGAAGATACAGAAACCTACAAGAGCACCTGGACTCCTCAGCGGGTACAGGAAAAAGAGTCACGCCTGTTTGAGGCAGCAGGAAAGTTTGACATCATCTGTTCCGTTGGCCCACGCATGAAGAATCATTTCAGCAACAAATATCGCGCCCTCTCTGATCCTACATGTAAGCATACACACATCGAGTTCATACCCAGACCAGACGAAAAATTCTTCGATATAGAGATGAAAGAAGCACCAAAAAATTTCGAAGGGTGTGTCTTGTGGGTGATTGCAGTCGGAAGAGTGAAGGGTGTTGAGAAGTTGAAGGGCTATGACTTGGTGGCGAAAGCGATGGGTAATGTGGCAAAATCCTTCCGTAGCATGTTCAAACGACCGCCAAAGTTGGTCATCCGTGGAATTCCGCGCGATGAAAGTGAAGAAACCAAAGAGTTTTTCACGCGACACAACAAATCTCCATACCTCGAGGTTGTTATGTATCCATATGGAACACAGGACGACATTCGCATCGATTTTCAACAGAGTCACCTCTGCATCATGGCTTCTCGAAGTGAGCCATTCGGAATGGTCGGACTAGAAGCCATGGCGACAGGCTACCGACCCTCTTGACGACAAATTCAGGCCTCGCTGAGTTTATAAACAAAGACAAAAACCTTTCGATATATAAAGAAAGTGTTGTTGTTGACGTGGGCTGTAACCCGTCAGCAGACGAAAGTGACATCCTCCAATGGGAGGAGGCAATCAGAAACGTTCTCAGTAAGTACAAGATAGCTTTCAAGAGAGCACTACAAATCAAAGAGATCTTGAGGAAAAGCGAAGCAATCAAGAAGTCAGTTGAAGATTTTAAATCGGTGTTGCGCGGAACCTACAACGGAGATTAGAAGATTAGAATATAAATTTTTTACTATAACCCAAACGGGATTCGAACCCCCACACACACTCACGGCAACATCGCCTAGCTGATAGGCCTCACACAAAACCAGTCGGCCACTGCTTCCAACCCTAAAAAGAGTTGGTCACAGTAACCGACTTAGATGTTGCAATGAAATATAAAAACTAATCACCTAGTGCAAAAAATTAACTGAATTGAAAAGAGCATTATGGATAGTAGCACTGGGTACGATGCTGTGTTCCCGGCCTTTTGTGGCCTACCAACACATGACGCCGGGAAAACACTGGTCAATAGTGCCACAGTGCCACAGGTACATGAGAGGTCGGCTTTACTCCATGGTCCGCTCCTACATAAGCTTTACATAGATGATCAAAACGATTATCTCTACGACGTAAATAACTTAGTATCAATGGTTTAAAATGCTTTCACTCAATTACTGCATCATATGAAAATGTAAAACAAATTACTGGCGTACCCAACCAATTTCTTCAATCTTCAAACGATCTTTATTTGACGTTTCGGCAAAGCACAGATTGCCTTCCTCACGGTAAAAACTAATAAATAAAAGTGGAACGACAACAGAAAAGTAAAATCATGAGAAAACATAACAAAAACTTCAAACGTGGATAAAAATACGATATTAAGATTAAAAGCACCGATATGATGTAAAATATGGGCATAAAAATGAGAATGTGAAAGTCAAAACGTAAGTAAAAATGGAGTAGGAACTTTACTAACCTAGATTGTGTGAGGTCTGGATGGAGAATGGAATGTCTGGTCAAGGGAGCCCTTAGACACATGTTAAAAAGACGGATCAACACACCTAACTGGAGAACAGAAAGTTTGGGGGGCTGAAAAAAGGCAGAAGGGAAATCACCCTTCATGTCGGTTGATTCCTGTGGGTGACAATAAACTCTTCTACATATTTTCCTGAGGAAAGCAATTTGTGCATTGCCGAAACGTCGGCTTTGGTAAAGATCGTTTGAAGATTGAAGAATTTGGTCGAGTATGCCTTTCATTTCTATACACTGTGTCAAATTCTATTACTTTGGAAGATCAATTTGTTTGCCATGCTAAGTGAAGAAGCACTTTTATTATCAAATGAGTGAACATAGTGTGCGAAGAATCTTGCCAAAATTGTAATTAACGACTTTCTCTAGAGAATGTCGAATCATATCGTGTCTGAAGCTTTTAAGATTACCAGCTTCAAAAAGTGTAACCCTTTGAACAATTTCGAAGTATCCAAGTTTTAAAAAAAATTGCGTGTCTCTCTTTTTCTGAAGCAACGTTCAGTATTCATGCGTAAAATTGTATCAGTTGGAAACTTGAGACGGTCCGGACAAACAATATCTCTACTCCGTTCTTCTGAAGGGAAGGGAGACAAACATTGTAATGTCTTGTACATGTATACCCATGGTAGAAAGCAAATCTAAACGTTTTGCGCACTTTTCTTTTTCTGATATCCTCAGCTTCCATTGTTTAACACATATTACAATTATTAGTAATGGTAATTTTGTTTTAGACTGACCTTAAAATGCAAGTAAGAATATCTTGAAACTTTCATTTTCAAAGACATAAAAGTTGTTTGTAATCTTTTTCTAATCGTCAAATATTTACCATTTTGAAAATTTTGGTGATTTGACAGTTTTCCCGTTATCGCCCCTGACCACACATTATTATTGTTATTGTAATTTGTGCTTTTGAATCAACCCTTTGTTTACCCTTACCAGACTTGTAGTATACATCCAAGCTTTTTCTTCTCAACGCATTAGCATTGGCTAACCTAATGGTAGGTGACTAAATTAATTAGCAATAGCCACACGACTTATCCCGCTGGCGGCCATACGGGAGATAAGTGCTCTATGCTCGTGCTGTGTGGAGCGAACTGACCCCCTAACATATATATATATATATATATATATTATATATATATATATATATATATATATATATATATATATAATATATATATATATATATATATATATATATATATATATATCGGGTGTATAACCGCCCATGAAATTATATATTGCTATAATACTACGTCATCCTGTGCGTTTCTTGCATTTCGAATGGGCTTTCTCTGTCGTCTGAGCTCTCAAAGGGAAAGTAGTGGAAGCAAGGGGCATTGATAGAAAATTTACAGCCCGAAAATAACAATTGCAGATAATTGCTTTATCAAGAATAGAAAATCAGTCAACATCATGCACGCATTCGAGATGTTTTAAAACATACTTTCAAGGGTTCTGCTGTTCTTTGAATATTTCTTTTTGTATTTTTAGCCCCTCGGTAGTCGGTATAAGGTTTTCTCTATTATAACGACCTACTGGTGTAATCGAGATAAAATTTCGATACCGGAAAACACAGATAAAAACACTTCGTGTAGAGAATTAAAAAACACAGCACGTGTATTTTTAATCCTGTACTGTTTTTTCTGTCGCTGTTTTTCGGGTATTGTAATTGTATCTCTTTTACACTCGCGCTAGTGCGGTTTTTATATACCTTTCTGGCGGTTTTTCACGGTTCCACCGTTGCAATCAATACACTGATATTATGCAGTAGAAAATAAACACTGGCCATTATTTATTGCTTAAAGAGACAAAGTCGCTGTACTTTTTTGTGATATCAAGAATACAAGGAATACTGGCGTAAAGTCACTCAGTGTACAAAATGACGGCGGTACATAACAGCAAACGTGTCAAAAATTACCCCTTTGCTAAATCAGACAGATTATTTCGTTTGTAGCATTTGTTGAAACAAATTGATTTTACCTATTTCGACTTGCTTTCCTGTGACAAATAAACATTGCCATAAATGTAAGGGAAAACTGCCATCCTCATTTATACGAAAGGCACCTCATTCTAAGATTTCCTTTAAGTACAAAAGATTGTATGAAGTAAAAACTCTATGAAACAGTGTATGTTCAGCCGTGCATGGTGGGAGTTGTACACTTTGAATTTTCGAACTAAATTTTTAGTACAGACCGTAAAATATTTCACTGAATAGTTGATCTACCTGACTGCAAACAGAGTTGAAGTTGTGGTCTGTTGACCCAGTATTTCATCATGTGTCAAGAAGTCAAACAACACAAACTACTTTTCATATCAAACAAAATTCACAAAAAAACCTAAAAATGAGCGACTTTGTCCCTTAAAGTCTGTAAGCGTCGATAGGTGTACATGTAGTTAGCCCGGATTCCCATGACTCGACCGTGTCTTTGGCTACATCTGCGCTTTCATCGCTGACTGTGCGAGAAGTGACATTTATAATATTATGCATCCATTTGATCCATTGTCAGCTTTTACAAGTTGTCGATCGTGTCCGATGGTCAGAAAAGTGAGAAGCGTGTCTCAGTCACCGACAAGACCTCAATTCACCGTAATACGTTCGAAACATGAGAGCTTCATTTACAATTGTCATCAATGTACCAAACCTGTCCGCAAAGCAAAATAAAGGTGAACAAAGTGTCCGTTATGAGAGGACTTCATCAGGTTGAAGATTACATTTATGTGTGGCTCAAATGGCCACTTTCCATCTGAGCCACACATAAATGTCATCTTCAACCTCATGAAGTCCTACTTTTAGGACGAAAGGTTGTGTCAAAATTACCAACAGAATAAACAGAAAATATACAACCAGATCAGTAGACGTGTGCAAATTTATTCATCCGCTATTACCAAACCAAGCTACGAACAACACTGGGAGCTATCTGTACATCGCAAGTTTACTTATATATATATATAATATATATATATATATATATATATATATATATATATATATATATATATATGTGTGTGTGTGTGTGTGTGTGTGTGTGTGTGTGTGTGTGTGTGTGTGTGTGTGTGTGTGTGTGTGTGTGTGTGTGTGGTGTGTGTGTGTGTGTATATGTATAGGATAAAGCCCGAGTACGAGGGCTCTTCTGGTATATAAAGTCCAACCCAACGATAAAATGTCGAGGCCGCAGGCCGAGACATTTTATCGTAGGGTTGGACTTTATATACCAGAAGAGCCCGAGTACGAGGGTTTTATCCGACTTAAAAACTATCTCCCCTAACTGATATATTTTCGTTTTCAATGTGTTTACGTCAACCGTCCCCTTTGTCAATGTAACATGTTTACGATATGAATTAAAACTTTTATATGTGAAATAGCCTAATGGAACATCCTATAAATGCCCTAGGCACATTAGTTTATGTTTGCACCACCGCAGATTTTGTGTTGTAGCTGGTTTCCGCTGTGTTACCAAATTTGAATATTAAGGAAAAAACGTACCAGATGTCTACAGAATATGACATGTTCACTTTTGATTGGACAGTACTTTACTACGGCGCTGTCATTCGTTTCTGGAATTTGGTGACCAAGGCTTTACGAGTAAATAAAACACCCTGAATTGAGCACTCTGATTTGTCAATCAACAGTAGATAGTTTTTTAAAATATATATATATATATATATATATATATATATATATATATATATATATATATATATATATATATATATATATATATATCTTTGTCTGTGTGTGTGTATGTATAAGCAATATAATATTTACTGAACGATTACGTATCCTTCTCTTAACAGCTTAAGAGTATAGCTTGTATCCCAGAAATATTTTGATAAAGACACATCTTCAGTATAAGCAAATTTTGAAATGACTTTGTACTTGTTGATATAAAGAGATTATTAATTGGATATTCTTTGGTTAGTCACTCTCACTTGATATGCTGCAAAAGTTGCAACGTACTATGATTATAATATTCACATCTTCTTGCTTCTTTTGCTCTAGAAAATATCCATAAATTATGTGTTTCCACGTTCACTTCAAACTGATTCTATGAATTCCGTTTAATATCCATGCAACACTACTCTAGAAGCCTCGAACAAAATTACACTCAAAGAGAAAGTGTTGGTTAAGCTATATACAATTACAAAGCTCACAAAACGCCGAGTCTCCTTCCTTCCGCTTCCATACACTGCAACTGTTGGGTATTTTGTCGTGCAAAAGGAATATGTATTGAGCATTTTTTGTAACTTGCAAGTTTTTAACTTTTAATTCCCAAAAGATTATGTTCCAGTTACAAACCGATCCCATCATATTTTACCAAATAAACTTTACTCATGAAAGATACGTGCGTTTTGCTATATAATAGAAATTTTTACATGAAAATTCACAAAAATCTGAACATGCTTTATTTGTCTATTGACAACTATTATTTAAGAATTTTATACACTATTTCCATTGAAAAAGAATTGGTTCTTCGCTTGTTAGGTAAGTGAACTTGTACAATCAGTTTTTTCTTGTCTGAAAGTTGATCATAAACACAACTTGGTTGCATAAAATTACCACCTTTAAAAGACCTGTTACTAGTGCATAGATAAAATCAGCATCAATCCATTCTCTGAGAACAAAATCTGATTATTGCTTGTAACAAAAATATTCCCCATTATTTTTGCTCTGTTATTATGTTTGGTTTTACTTGTATATTTTTGTCATCCATTATAATCACATGCCATATCTCTTCTTTGTAAAAGGTTGGCAGCTGTTTTGGGTTGAACTTGAACTCGATTGTCTACAACTGGTTTTCACATTTTGTTTCCGCTATTTGTGAGTCTTCTGACCAATCTGCATATCAGGGCCTTTATTGTTGATTCAACATTTGATGCCCCCGTTTTCGAGTTTGTCTATAACGATCGCTTTCTTGATTTTGCCCCTTTTTCCCCATCCCGCAGGAAACCTTGACGTAAACTTTCCAAACTTGATACTTTCGTGTCTCAATCATGAAATGCATATGTGATTTAGACACAGCCATACTTTTCAAAATTGCTACTTTAATAAATACTGTAAGGTATCTATCTTCATTCAGCATACTCTCTACACTTCATCAATTCAGCTTTAACAATTCATTCTTGTCACAACCAAAGTAACCCCCGGGTTAGGCTAATAGGTTCTTCAGCCAGGGAATAAAACCAACATTTATTTTCTCAAGTATCTTCTAAATCCGTTATGTTATTTTAAAAGCTGTCTTTTGTCAAGTTGCTTCTGTAACCACCCATTGTATGATTTATAACCCCTCTTATCAACCGTTCATAGCTTTCATCATACGGCAAGCTTGTACTTAACTTCAAGTAGACTGGTCCTTTGCAACATGGGACAGATATACCTTTAGGGATATTGCGTTTTGGTCTGTTCTTATGGCTGGTCGAATGTCAGCAGTATCTGTACACATACATACATACATACATACATACATACATACATACATACATACATACATACGTCATTCACACATGCATGCATGCATACATATATATATATATATATATATATATTATAATATATATATATATATATATATATATATATATATATATATATATATATATATATATATATATATATATATTCACAACGAATGAAAAGCCCCATTCAAGAGTCAGGACCGCCCACATTGGACCGACTGATCCATTAGCTCAGTAGAGCATCCGTAATGTCTACGGGGGGTCTGGGTTCGAGTCCCGCATGGGTCACTTTTCATTCACCACTATATTTTATATATATATATATATATATATATATATTATATATATATATATATATATATATATATATATATATACGTGTGTGAGTGTGTGTAAACTAGATCATCATCAAGTCTTTCTTTACGAATCTTACATTGACGCAACTGAAAGATGTGAGGGCGCATGGCATGGTATCAACCTCACTCCATGAGTCACTGTCTGCATCGTACTCCTCTACTGTTTTGATGCCGACACCGCACATCATTCCACCGAAAACGTATATTTTGTTGTTTGATGCAACGGCACTGTAGAACCGTCGGCTTTGTTTTCTGGGAGCTGTGAAGTCGCCGCTACCGCTCTCCGGGTTATAGCACATGACGTCTGTGCTTTTGCCATTGAGAATGTAGATCAGGCCCTTAAGTGACACGATCGGGGTTGACAAAGAACTAGGCCAGTTTTGGAGAGTGTAAACCAAAGTCCAGCCACCTGAGTCCGCGGAGAAACATTTCATTTGCAACATTAGCGTGTCTGCGAGACTTCCAATCACGTACAGTTTGGTGCCAATGTTGACAGCATTGGGAAATTCCACCGCATGGACCATTGGCTCAACAACTTGCCAGTGATCACGCATAGGATCATAGCGCATTACCTGAGCATCAACGGCTGCACATAGGCTAGCTCTACCCCGATACGATAGATATACCCGTGGCAAGCTTGGAGACAGTAATCTCTACGCTGGTCACCGACACCCTTGATCTCCGTCCAAGACTCGTCCGTGGCTAAGTATTTCCAAGCGACTGGACAATCAGATAACATCACGATGATGTTGTTGTGAACTACTGCAGCCGAAAGTTCGCCTCCGTTTATCGATGGTATATCTGGCAATTCACACCATTGTCTCCGAGCGCCGTTGTAGCTGATGACTTGGCGGCCAGTGCACCTGCGACGGCGTACCGTCCTCGAATTCCACGCAAGGCTATCGGGACATGAATATCCGCCGACGATAACCACCACTTCATCGATGAGAGGAGGGTTCTCCTTATCACCTGCGTCTCCTGCAGTCTCTTGAATCAGTGCACTGAGTTCATCATTAGGGATTTGAGAGGTTGCGAGTTCAATGGATATTCCGGCAATGCTCAGCGCTCTTGGAAGGGAGCGGCTTCCATCAAAGCGCCACCATTTCAGAATTGCCTCAAAGAGGGGTACATGGGGATCTATGTACAGGCGAGCTTCTCGTAGATACTGGTGTAGTTCGTCTTCGCTCAAATTCACAAAATCGTCGCTTTTCATAACTTCGGGCAAGTTGTGGACTGCGTAGACCCAAGCTGTCTTCCGCAGAACAGAGCAACTTGTAGAATACGCAGACGACAACTTGAGCACACGAATGCAATTATCGAAGTATAAGTTTTCTTTTAGATGCTCGACACACCTGTGCTCAAGATCATCCAACAAGAACAAGCTTGCAGCGCTGAGGATCGTTTCGACATTGTCATTGGTGATTTGTGTCGTTCCGGTGTAGACATACTCAAGCACAGACTCCAGGGACGATGGGCTGACACCATGGATAGTGACGCCGTGTCCTCGCGATTCTCGACGAACTCCCCAGAGAACATGGTGCGGAAGTAGGGACTGGCAGATGCTAGAACAACTCTGTGACAAGGGAAGGCTACGCGATCAGCGTATAGGCAGACATCTGTAAAAGTTGACGTTTGACGTAACCTGTTCATTTCTCTCATGAGTTTCAGCAAAGAGTCGTGACTCTTGCTCGTTTTATCTTCTGTTCCAGATGACATGGTGCAATCGTTCATGGTGCTCCACTGGGTTCTTTTACACATACATCTGGAATTTAGAGAGTGATAGAAAAGGCTACTTCATTACTTGTTAATTGACCATGTCGAATGGTTTATTGACAGTGTACTTTGATATGTAGAAAAAAATCACTGCAAATATAATATGAAACAAGTACTTATGAAGATAAACTCTGCCCGCAATGTGAAAAAATCAAACTTCGATTAGAGTATTGCCGTGAGAAATACTAATAATTAAACAAAGAATTACATAATTATCATAATCCGAACAATGTTAGGTTTGATTGTGACTAAAATTTCAGTACAAAAAAACACAAAAATGCAAAGTTCATTACAATTTGAACACGCCTATCTAAGGTCACACAAAGGAACCTGCATATCAAGTTTCAAAACAAAATTTGGATCTGTGGTTACAGAGTTATAACAATTTGCAGGAATTCACCTATTTTAGCTAATTTGCATAGGTTTGGTACTTAAAAAGTTCATCTGAAAACAATTCAAAAACATTCTTTGAAAAGTGAATATGCGATTTTTTTATAATAACGGTATCAATACAAAACTAGACAACAAATTCGGGAGCAATCTAACAATTACGCTTGACAGAAAACAACGTTAGCCCCAAAAGGACTACATATGCAAATCATACTAACACACCAAAGTAGGGCCTACAGTCATCCTGAGTGCCTAACACATAAAAGGGTCCGTGTAAACCAAGGTCTGCAAAACCCGTATCAGGGCCGTAAATGTTTTGTCATATACCTTATAGAATGATAAATATGTACTTTACTTAAAAAAGACTTCAACTTTTAAAACTTTAACTTTTAAAAAATAAACAGGCGTAACTTTAACTTTCAGCAAAATATTTTTTCTCAAAAGTATAAAATGTTCAAGAGTACCAACTCAAAACTCGTTTTAGATTTTTTCTGGGTACGAACTGTGTTACTTAAAGGGACATAAGCTGTAACTTATGGCAAGTTTTTCAATATTCTGCTTCTGTATATCAACTACTGTGTCTGACCCTAATCCGTTTGTCATGTTGAAATTTCGAGTATTCTTTTTGTCAACACAGCTTGTATGTGTGTAGTGATCATTGTATATTGTTTACAAATGAATTCTAGTCCGGACTTGAATACAATTTTCAACAATAACAATGGAGATTATACTCATATAGGTTGTGTTGATATGCTAAATACTTGGCATTAAATTACAGTTTAGGGATTCAATGCAGAAAGTGTAGGGAAACCACAAAACAAAAGTTCTGAAAAAATAGCCAAAAGATAGAGCTTATGGAGCTTTAAACGGATGATATAACGTTTATGTTCCTAGAGCAGAAAATATTAATTCTTTAAAGAAAACTTTTATATTCAAAGAATAGAATTAATTTCTCTATGGCAAAAGATTTTCTCAGAGCAGCACATTGAAATACATTCAATAAAACTGTTTTTTTAAATGGGGCGAAATTATTATCTGAAGACAACAAATTAACTCCTTTAAGAGACATTTTCTAAATTAAGCATGATTTAAGAATTTGGTAAAACAGAACTGAGAAAGAACGAAAAGTCACACTCACTGTTCTTGAATGTGCAATTTAGTTACACGAAGAAATGTTTCATGTGAGGGCGCAATTACCTATTATGCATAGCAAACTCTTTCTTGTGCGACAGAGAAACATTTTTGCGGAAGAGTAAACGTTTTTCCGGCAAGAGCAAGGATTTATTTTAACGGCGGCGATAGTTAAAGTATCCCATCATGCAACGCTCAAGTTTATCTCCGAAACCGGCGAGCATTGAGGTCCGTGTCTCTCAGACAACCATGCCTGACTTTATCGGTGTTACGGACATGCACACGGTCAAAACGTCATTGATTAAATTGGCACTCGGACGAGGTGACTATAAACCAGGCTATACAGGAAATGAAGACAACTTCACACATCGGATCTACCGTTGTTTGTACTACGATACAGCGAATGAGTGACCAGGGGCATGTACATTCACGATTTCAAAAATTGTATTGATATATTATCATTCTGCAACATTCGATAAAGGAGTAGGTAGTATGAGAATGTGAAATTTTTCCTTTAAAATGTAAACTAAAGGAGCGATGCCGTACTGTACCGCACCGCCAAGTATACACTGCGCTAGCTCCACTGGAGGCACAGGCGCTTGGCACATTGCTGGGATAATAATCGTATTTAATATGTAGAATGTCTATATACGACTTGATTATTCAATAAAAGAATCACCGTACGCGATATTAGTGTAGGCCTATAGGCCTACATATTGACTGGCATTGTACCTATGGCTGCCTGGCTCGGGCCCAGCGAACGCACTGCATAATCATCAATGTGTAGAATGTCTACATGACTTAATTATTTAATAAAGAATAACGGTACGTGATATTACTGTACATGTCGGCTCATGTCCTCAGAGAGGATAGAGTCCTCTTCATTAGGTCTGTGATAAAAATACTTTTGAATGAATTCGCTTGATACATGTCTGAGTTATGGTTCAGGACATGAAAAAATAGTAACAAAATGGTCGCACAGTGGCCATATTGGATCGCATCACAAAACAAATTGATGTGCATAGCTATGACATTGGTCGATGTCCTTGTACCAACTTTGAATAAAATCGGTTGAAACATGCGGATATGCCTGAGAAATGGCTCTGTACATGAAAAAATCGTAATAAAATGGCCGCCTGGCGGCCATATTGGATCGTATCACAAAACAAATTGACGTGCATATGTATGACATAGGTCAATGTCCTTGTATCAACTTTGAATAAAATTGGTTGAGATATGCCTGAGTTATTTATTGCTCTGTACATGAAAAAATCGTAATAAAATGGCCGCACAGCGGCCATTTTGGATCGTATCACAAAACAAATTGACGTGCACAGCTATGACATTTGTCAATAACCTTGTACCAACTTTGAATAAAATCAGTTGAAACGTGCCTGAGTAATGGCTCTGTACATGAAAAAATCGTAATAAAATGGCCGCCTGGCGGCCATATTGGATCGTATCACAAAACAAATTGACCTGCATGTCTATGACATTGGTCAATGTCCTTGTACCATTTTTGAATAAATTGGTTAAACATGCCTGAGTAATGGCTCTATACATGAAAAAATCGTAATAAAATGGCCGCCTGGCGGCCATATTGGATCGTATCACAAAACAAATTGACGTGCATCTGTATGACATATGAAGTAATCCTTGTACCAAGTTTGAATGAAATCGCTCCAGGCATCTCTGAGATATCTGCGTGAACGGACGGACGCACGCACACACGCACGCACGGACATGACCAAACCTATAAGTCCTATAAGTTTGTGACTTATTCCTTATTCGAAATCTTCAATCTGAAAACACGAATTCAGATTTCGAATAAGGAATAAGTAACAAATTTCAGATTTTGAATAAGGAATAAGTAAAAAACTTCAGATTTCGAATAGGGAATAAGTAAAAACTTCAGATTTCGAATAAGGAATAAGTCACAAACTTCAGATTTCGAATAAGGAATAAGTCACACACTTCAGATTTCGAATATTAAAGGAATAAGTAAAAAACTTCAGATTTCGATAGCTTTGAATAAGGAATAAGTAATAAGGAATAACTAACAAACTTCACATTTTGAACATGGAATAAGGAAAAAGGAATAAGTAACAAACTTCAAGTTCGAATAAGGAAAAAGGAATAAGTAACAAACTTCACTTTCGAATAAGGAAAAAGGAATAAGTAACAAACTTCACGGACCCGACACCACGGTCCTTCTCCAGAAGGACCGACCGTGTGCTGGTTACACTTGTCCATCAATGCCTCTTAACTTCCCTTAGGCTTATAAAACTGCATTTACTATAATGACAGGAAAACAAAATTAATGAAATATCACAGAAGCAGCACAGGTGTCGCTTCAAATGTTTATTTCGGTGGTTAAACTGTTGGCGTATAACCACTCCCGTGATGTGATTCTACAGGTCATGCCATGTACTACATAACACGCTGCGCCGATGGGGCTACGCTACGGGTCCGGAGCTATTATCGATGTGCAGGCTAGGTCTGTTTTCTGTACCTGTGATGATGTATATAGAGAAAGTCTGATCTATTTTGAAAATTGGGTCTTGAATCGATTCGTGATGTTAAGTTATCACAGCGATGTTGAAGCTTTACAACAATTTCTTTTGATAAACATGCAGCAAGGCACCGCAGCGAACCTGCTGATCTTGGGCTAAAAGAAAGTGGGAAACCGCTTTAAACAAGCAAAAGAAAAATAAATCTGCCCTCTTCTAATCTTACTGTTGAGTAGAGGACACGCCCAGCAATTTTCTAAACTGCTTTAAGAAAGAAAGCTGTGCATGGGCTACAACTGGAAGCACATACTTTGTAAACAGATGCAACGGGTCACATACACGCGACTAGGTTAGGGTCTAGCAAGGGAGAGAGACTTTGTAACAAATTTTTGATCGACAGTCACTCAGTGTGCATGATACCGGAAACTTTCTATGCACGAAGTCCGTGTTGTATGCTGTGTCTGAGTCTATTGTTTATTATGGCGGTCGGCCGGGGCAATCGAAATCGGCCGCTGTTTTGATGTCATTTCAAACGTCTCCTATCTGATCTACCGTCTGGTTATAAATGTTCACAAACTTCGTTTGTTTCTTAAAATTGAATATGTTATCCTGATAAAGTGGTAAACTGTACAATCACAATTTCTTTAACAAGTTACAATGTCAGACGTGATTTTTTTTTCACGCAAAGTAGTAAGCAATAAGCAAACGCCTAGCTGTCCAGTTTTTACTTTTGTTCTGCGTTGAGTTCAAAGTTCATTGACTTAGGCACCAAATGTAAGGTGACACTGAAACACAAAGGAAATTATGCCATCACTTGTTTTGAATGAGAGCTTGCATAGTTAAAAAGCAATTACTAATATGACATTTCACACTTTCCTTGATAAAGCTAGGATGTTATCTCCAGGTTCAGTGATTTTTTCTGAAATATCAGCACAGAGAGACACCTCATTTGATAATTTGAAACAAACCTTTTCAGGTAATTTCTCTGCACCACTGCCACCAACACTTTATGAAATGATAATTCACTCAGATATTACTGACATCAATGACTTGCCAAAATACAGTAATGAGACCATTTCAGCGATTGAAACAAGCACCATTGGACAAAATGAAAATGAACTATGGATTGAACACAGGAAAGGGCGCATAACTGCTTCTAACTTTCATTCTGTATTTACAAAAGTTAACACAATACAGATGTCTGACGACCCAAAATCAATAGAAACAAAATATTTGGTATGTCGGTTGCTTGGATGTGTTTCTCTAAATCCAAATATTTTATCACTCAAATTTGGGAGACGAATGGAATCTGTAGCTAAAGAAAATTATTTGAAAACTATGAAAGAGAGAGGTCATAAGAATATCCATCTCATTGAGTGTGGCTTATTCATTGATAAAACCAGTATCTTTCTAGGAGCAAGCCCTGATGCAGTAGTGAAATGTGATTGCTGTGGAATTGGTCTATTAGAATGCAAATGTCCAATATCAGTTTCAGATTTAGTGCCAAGTCATACAAATTTAGCTTACCTGACATCTGCTAATGGAATAACAAAACTAAAACACACTGCCTCATATTATAGCCAGGTACAAGGTCAAATGGCAATTGCTGAGAAAAAGTGGTGTGATTTTTTTGTTTTTTCTATGTATGGATTCCACTTAGAGAGAATAGAATTTGATTTTGAATACTGGAAAGGATTGAAAAGAAATCTTGCATATTTCTACAGTAACTATTTATTGAATGGAATAAAGAACCATTCATGCAAATGGCCATCTCCAACAGACTGAGTGGTTAATGATTCGTCTTAGGGGGTCAATGAACTGAAACATTCATATCATCTTCAGAGGGACAACTTGACTTCTTAATATTAATGAGACAATGATGAGATATCCTTATACAAATAATCTATATTAAAAAAAGAACACTTTGACACTTGTTTATAAATTTGTCGTTTTTATCCATTACAGTTTGTTGTATACTAATAAATGTAACATGTTAAATGCCATAGGCTGTAACTTTTCATATTTTTTCATCACTGTTTTTTGTCACACTTGCTTTAATTACTCCCCAAAGTATATATGGGTACACAGCAATCAGCTTAAACTCAGTCATAAGTGTAAGCAGCATTGTTATTTTACAAATTAAATAGTTGGTGTTTCAACATGCTTTTGGGAGTTAAACAAGACACTGCTATTGATGTATTACACAAAAATACTGAAAAAGTCAGCCCTTCAAATGACCAGTTTTCTTGTTCTCAACACATACATTTCTTGATATAGGCCTACAGAAAAAAAATCCAAAAAGACTGTCAGTCACATCTTCATACTGTCACTGTAATTCAGTAGCCAGAATAGACATCCATTGCAAAGTAAACCTGACACAAGTCATGTTAGCATGAAATATTCAATAATATTAGTTTCTTGTTTGCTTCTTACAGTGTTCTATATTGCAAAATATTAAGCTTTCCAATGTCGCCTCTATGGTACGCTGAGAAATAGACATGTAGGGAGATGAAGCCCGCCCTCACGCTCAGACAGTATGATTCTTTTGTTTAATAATATTGGCTATGCCGCCATTTCTGTTTACAGTTGTAACACTGCACTATACACTGTACGGACGCTGTTCCAGTGAAATCAGCCGATTTCTTGTCTGTTTGCCGAATAACTGTTCAAAGTTTTCAGTAGTCTTGCAAAGAAGTAAGAACTCCTTTATTAATACTGTTATTAAGCCGCTTATATATTTTCAGTCAGTAATTTGACGTTTTGATGCACACTTGCCAAAACCATGTGACGGACAGTTCAGTGAGTTACCGCCATATATACATGTGTTATGCAATCCAGCATACAACTTCAACGCAGAAAACGGACAATCGCCTGTGAATGCTGAAACTGCTAAATCAGTGAATTTGTACTTTATATTTGAGAGATTTACCGGGCACTAAACGCGGATCAGTTTATGCTGCGTTCACAAATAACGATTGGGGGGGGGGGGGGGGGGGCTGGCGGAATCTCGATTGAATTTTTTTTCAGATCCCCCCCTAAGTACCCTAAAAAAATGTCAAATGCCTCCCTCTATGGGGAGAACCATTTGATTTGGGGGGGGTATGTATGGAGGAAATGGGTATGGGAGCAAATTTTTTTTTTTCATGTCACAGTGACAGCAATTTTTTTTTCTACTGTCAGAGCTGCATCAATTTTTTTTTTCAAATTGAGTAGCAGTGCAATTTTTTTTTTATTTTGTCATCAAGTTTGTAATGCGTTGTATATAAGGGAGCCTTCATTATTTACGGCCTGAAACTCAGGAATTTCGAGTGCCACCCCCCCCCCCAACCATGATGAATTTGAGTAACTCCCCTCTCTAATTCTGAAATTTGACTGACTTCCCCCCAGCTTAGAAAAGTTAAATACAATACATGTAATTGTAAAATTTTACAAAATACAGCAACAGTAAAGACCATGAAATCCTGATGTACTCTGCTAGACTATCATCAGTTATCTCATGATGGTTAAAAAAGGTGAACCCATCAAAATGAAATTGAAAGTCACAATAAAATAAAGATATAGCTCACGCAGTATCTAACCTTTTAGTATATTGTTTAATTTGGATGGGTATTATGACAGGGTTTTCACTAGGATATCTGACCAGGCAGAATTTGAAAGTACAGAGGGAGAACACGCGAGAGGCTTAGGGGGAAAGTGTCACAGGGGCTTTCCCCTATCTTGCATGGAAATTTTTAAGATATTGATGTGTGCAATGGTGCAGTCTGGTGCAATCTGAGAGGTGTTTTTTAATTTTTTTACTAAGTGAAACTGTTAGAATACCCCAAGGGGGAGAGCACGAGAGGGGGTTTCCCCCTCTCGTATTGGAAATTTTGAGAAATTGATGTGTTTAATGGTGCAATCTGAGAGGAGTTCCAGGTTATTTGCACTTGGTAAAACTGTTTGAAAATAACATTGAACGCTGCAATATTTTTTTACATTTTTTGCATGATCAGTATTTATGTCACAATATTCAACAACCAAACAATGACAATACAATTTGTGAAAAACAGTTCTGTTTGCCAGAGACTGAAGACAAATGAATATACAGGAACGGAAAATCTGTGACCTTCTTGTGTCATTTCTCCAGCTGCCAGCTTCTAATGAAAAGCATGAATATGGTATGTTTAACTGTCAAAATGGTCATTGAACTGAGGTAAATTAAAACATGTTTCTGTGATAATAATGGATAAATTCACAACAGTTCAGTTAGTCCTAGATCCTGTGAAAATTTTGAGAATTGATGTGCGTGTGTGTGTGTTTTTAGAGGTTTTGTCTGCAGGTACGACAACATATTCATCATGCACGACACCTAGGCATTCGCGTACTGCAGGGTCACCTAAAGGCTAATTTCGTGTTGATGACTGTATTTGAAGCACGAAGACGTACAGTGCGGGCTTTTACCTTATCTCGGACAGCACTTAACCAGTCCGAAAGACATTCTACGTGAACTTCTTCAAGAGCTGCCCATTTCCTTGCAAAAGACTCTGCAGCATCCATAATGGTCTTAAAATTTAAGTTCCGGTTTACCGTAGGTGGCTCACGATATTTAGGGCCATGCACGACACATAGGCATGCACGTACTGCAGGGTCACCAAAGGCTAATTTCGTGTTGATGACTGTATTTAAAGCACGAAGACGTACAGTGCGGGCGTTTACCTTATCTCGGACAGCACTTAACCAGTCCGAAAGGCATTCTACGTGAACTTCTTCAGAGCTGCCCATTTCCTTGCAAAAGACTCTGCAGCATCCATAATGGTCTTAAAATTTAAGTTCCAGATTACCGTAGATGGCTCATGATATTTAGGACCAAACTGGAACAGCTGCCTATGTGATTTAGAATGACGCATTGCGAACTGTTTCGTAAATGGAAAACAGCAAGATATTTCAGTGTGAAAGTAGAACTATTCGTTTTATGTTTAAGTTTGTAGATGTAGAAAACATCTGGGGCCTCAATGCTGGATAATCGGATACATTGTCGGCAACGTAGTAATCGGGGGATGACGTCACAACATTTACTGGTATTAACAAAGCTGTCATACAATACACAGTAAATGAATAGAAAAATAGGACTAATACGTGATGACGTCAGAGTTCTACCATTACAAAACAAAAATAAATATTTGTCCAAAAGTTTTGGACGAGACATTTGTATATTAATCTTTCGGGAATATTGTGAAAATAGTACTTCCAATACATCTCGTTTCACAATTACATGTAAGCCTGTCACTTTTTTAAAAATATTCAAGGCACAGTTTACATAGAGTGTTTTCTTGTATTTCAATAGTCCCATGTTTGATTAAGTTAATGTCTTCTTCTTTATCTATGTCACGCTGTTTTCTGTTTGGGATGGGCACAGTGCTTTACATAAACATATCTTTTTCTAGTTTTTACAGTTTTTATTGAATTTCTTATTTTAATATTTATGATTAGTTTTCTTATTTTCTTTATTCTACATTGGATAGAATGTTAAAGCATCACATGTATGAAAACATATTACTTGCTTCAAAAGAAGTGTTCTCATTAAAGTGTGACTTCTAATGAGTTATTTTTATCATTTACATGCTTACACATACAGGCCAAGGTAGAAGTGTAGAAGACATAGGTAGAAGTAGAAGACATAGAAGAAAAGAGTTCTCTGGAGGGTGCGGTTTTTTTCTGAAAGACTTTCAAGGGGACCACAAAAAGACGAAAAAGACCAACATCCTCTAGCACCCCACCCCACTCCATGCCCCCCCCCCCCCCCCCCCCGGTTAAAGATGAACATTTCAACATAAGTAGGCGAAATTCAACATGGGCTAAAAAAAGTAGATTCGATGACCGTATTTTCGAATATTACAGTACTTTGACAATCATGACATCAGGCATTATAGTAAATCTACACCTTCCAGTGTACTCGATCAGGACTGATTAGGCTGCGTTCACAAAAATGGTTGGGGGGCTGGAGGAATTCAGGGGGGGGGGGATTCGAAAATTTTGGGGTAGTAGAGGGGGGCTTGAAAATTTTGCTCTACCTGTAAGGGGGGCTCGAAAATTTTTTGGTTCCCTTTCATGTTTTACATCTTCCAACTCCAAATTTGTGCTGGTAATTCAATGAAACTGAATACCATTTTATGTCATCCAATTGTTGTAATGTTAGTAATCATTTAACAAAATCTAGACCCATTTGTCACATTTCATGACTTTTATCTCGAAAAAAATCTAAACGCGTGTGATTTGTCGTAATAAACCAAACGATCCTAGTAACAGGGCAGAAGCTACAACTGTTGATGTTTGCAATATTTCTATGTAATGTATCAACTACAATTTCTTGCTGTCTCCCTACAGCATAATCAAACACACAACATTAGTTTGTCGACAAAGCCTGTATATATAAATATGTATTAGGTGATAATTTAATCAGTGACAGTCAGTTGTCAGTGATACAAATGCATGGTACACATACATAGGCTGTGATAGCAAGCTGAATACTGGACAGTTCAACATGCTGTAGGGAGTAGAACAAGAACGTAGTTGTATAAACTGAACAAAAATATTGTCAAAATTATCAAAGTTAATACAGCTACCGCCTACGGGCAGTGTCACTATCAGATACTGCCCTGCTACTGCAGTGTCACTGTCACTGCATACCTGAGCAGTGATAGAGATAGCTCTGACTCTGATGTACATGGTAGTTGAAGAAGAGTTTTGTGTCAAATGACGCTCATGACAGTGAAACATACTTGTACACAAGATCAGGCCAGAGAGCAACACATGGAAGACCAGGAGACTTTCTGGCATATGAGAATAATATTAAAGAAAAAAGATGGGGTCACCATGTTCAATTTTCTAAATTTTCATAGTCACATCATAAAATAATACAAAAGTAAAACTTTGAACAGTAAAGACTAAATGAAAAAATATGTGACTGAATGGAATTATTTATTTTTAACCAAATTTGCCATTATTACACCCAACTGCCTACGGGCAGTGTCACTATCAGATACTACCCTGCTACTGCAGTGTCACTGTCACTGCATACCTGAGCAGTGATAGAGATAGCTCTGACTCTGATGTACATGGTAGTTGAAGAAGAGTTTGTGTCAAATGACGCTCATGACAGTGAACATACTTGTACACAAGATTAGGCCAGAGAGCAACACATGGAAGACCAGGAGACTTTCTGGCATATGAGAATAATATTAAAGAAAAAGATAGGGTCACCATGTTCAATTTTCTAAATTTTCATATTCACGTCATAAAATAATACAAAAGTAAAACTTTGAACAGTAAAGACTAAATGAAAAAATATGTGACTAGATGGAATTATTTATTTTTTAACCAAATTTGCCATTATTACACCCAAAATTTCAGAGATTAAAACATTTATTTGATGGAATATTTTAACCTTCCAATATTATCAATTTTGAGTAGCATCTAATTCATATATGTCTTGTACTTTTGAAACAAATTTTTGGTACGTCACTGTACTCAGTTTTTTACAATATGGCAATTAGCCAGAATTCACAATTTGCCTACTCTCTCATGATCGTCATTTTGTGTGCTCTTCGGCAGGAGCAATTGACCTGGCCAGATTTAGATTTAACTCAAGTTGGCTTAGACTGATACTGTTAATCCAAATTTAAAAACTTGCCTTAGAAATATGACTTTACAAAGTACAAATAACAGGTAATGTTGAACATCTGCGAGCGGAATGGAGCAATACGTGTTTATTTTGAATGGTCAAGTGGAAGGAGTTCATGAAAGAATCAACAGTCTAGAAGTAGAGAATAGGCAGTTGAGTGAAAAGGTGGATAAAATGGAATTTAAAATGGACAAAGAGGTTGGTCAATCTAGAGAGATAACTTAATATATGGTGTTGAGCAAAGCAGTAAGGAGTCCTGACACAGTCTGAAGAGAAAGTGAAAGCTTTTATCACAGACACTTTAAAAGTTGAGGAAAATGTGGAATTCGAAAGAGTGCACAGACTGACGGCGTCTCGTGCCAAACCGCAACCAATCATAGCGAAATTCAGCCGATTTAAAGATAAAGCGAAAGTTCTGAAAGTATGGAAGCAGACAAGACGCGCAATAGATACCGGAATAAGAATAGGAGAAGACTTTTCGGATATGGTGAAAGAGAAAAGAAGAAAATTATCGCCAAAGATGAACGAAGCTATAAACGAGGGGGAAAGAGCAACGCTAAGATATGATAAGCTGGTAATTGAAGGAGAAGATTACATCTACGACGACAAAGTGGATGAGGTGAAATTATTCAAGCAAAGATAGGGACATGGCCGAGGCCAACTCAACAATAACACGAACACCATGTTGAATCCTGATGAAAAGAGCGGACACACTACCCAGAGCCCTATGTGTTACGATGTAGAACATAGTGGAATGAAAACTGTGGATGTTGTGTGTTGGAATGTAAATAATATTAAATCCAAATGGTCAAATCCTGACTTCATCATCTATCTCAAACAGTTGCAAATTGTTTGCCTTACCGAGACATGGGCAACTGAATCTGATGTGTTTATACTGGATGGGTACAAGTACATTTCTAGTATCCGTCCTAAGAAACATCATCATGGTAGATTTTCTGGTGGTGTTGCATTATTTTATCGTTGTGATTGTGTTTTGTCCATCTCTAAACTACCAAGTTTATCGTGTGATTTATTGTGGGTAAAATTCAAAACTACAGACGATTTACGTTTTGTGGTTGGCATTGTTTATTTTTCGCCAGCAGGGTCTTCATTATATGCTGATGAATCACTGTTTGAATATTTAGAAAATGATTACGCCAAATATTCCCAACTCTACCCAGACCATCACTTCTTGATCTGTGGTGATTTTAATGCCAGAACTGCAAACGATATCGATTATGTAGCTCTTGAAAATGTGTCTTTTATCCCATGTGATGATGTCTTTTCAGTGGAAGATGATCTGCTAGTGAGAAAATCTGTTGACCATAGTAAAAATCAATATGGTAATTACCTTTTAGAATTATGTAAAACATCTGGCTTGAGGTTGTGAATGGTAGATATTTAGATGACAGTGGCGACTTTACTTGCATAACCAGTAAAGGTGGCAGTGTTGTTGATTACCTTATTTGTAATTCAGTAACAATGAAAGATATCGGATTTTTTCGTCGGGTGTAGAATTGATTCTGACCACCAACCACTGATTTTCAGGTTCAAAGGTAAATCGTCTTCTGTTAAAGTGAGACAACATTCTCTAACTTCTCGTTTTATCAGTGCTTCATCTAGCACAAAAATTGTATGGAATGATATTTATAGTGAGAATTTCAATAGATTTTGGAGTAGTGAAACTGCAAACATTTTGTTTGAAAATTTTTTCACTTGTGTAGGTAACGATGATTTTCATGGTAGTATTGATATTATCATTAAAATGTTGTACACAGCTGCAAATGATATGAAAAAAGTGTTCAATTGGGGTAAAGGGGTGTCACATCCTTCTGGTGACAAGCCTGGTAGAAAAACATGGTATGATCAAGAATGTAAGGATGCTAAAAATCAAGCGACTAGATCGTTAAATAAATTTAGGTGCCAAATATCAATGGAAATATTACAGATTTTGAAAAGGCATAAGGTTGAGTACCAGAGATTGATTTCAGCAAAAAGGAAAGATTTCGAAACAAAAGAAAAGAAAAAATTAATTGATTCAGCTGAACAACATGATTCAAAAACATTCTGGTCATTGCTGAAAACAAGCAGTCCGAGTCCCTTAACAAATATTCCAAGTCAAGATTGGTTTAACCACTTTTGTAAGCTATTTAATATTGAAGATGAAAGTGGCGAGTCGGGTATATTTTACGAGGAAGTGAAGCGGGTTGTTGACGAATTTGACACTTAGGGAGCCTTCAGTAATTACAGGGGGTGGGCCGGGGAATTGGGGAGGGTCACTTTTTAGAAAACAGTTCAAGGGGAGGGTCACTTTTTATAAACCTATCTTGGGGGGAGGGTCACTTTTGACAGAAGCTGATATTATGGCCAAACTTTGATTGTCCGTGTGATATTTCCTGAATAGGAAATCACCAACAAAATACGCACACACTTATAGACTGCCATGCATAGTGAATTGACATTTGGTGAGATTCCAAAATCAAATTTCTTACACAACCATAGACTTGTAACCACTCTAGTCTAATCTAGAACAATAATCTTAATAGTCAAGCATGCATAAATACACAGATTTATCTAATTTTGTACTGAAAAAAAATTAAAATAGTTTCATCATAGACCCCAATGCATAGTGAATCGACATTTTGGTGAAATTCCGAAATCATATTTCTTGCACAACCATGGACTTGTAACCACTCTAGTCTTGTCAAGAACAATAATGTGAATAATCAAGCATACATAAATGCACAGATTTATCTAATTTTGTACTGAAAAAAAATTATTCATAGTTTCATCATAGATCCCAATGCATAGTTAATCGACATTTTGGTGAAATTCCAAAATCAAATTTCTTGCACAACCATGGACTTGTAACCACTCTAGTCTTATCAAGAACAATAATGTGAACAAGTCATCGTTGATGACACAGTCCCCGCTTGCTAATGGGTACTTTGATTACAGGTCCTGTGATAAAAATACTTTGATACAGATGGCACTCAATGGCCAAGAATGAGTTCCATGTGATGAAAACATAAAACCAATGTAGGCCACTATCCTAAAGGTCATTAAATGAGTCAACTGGGAATTAGTTGACAGGATGTTGCAAAACATTTTTTCATACTATCCTAACACTAATAGATTATCACCGGTACCATATTTCATAAAGTTTAATGCAGTATTTACAACACTATGAGATCAACATCTGGATCAAGTTTCATCAAATTTGACGTTGTATTTGTGGATATATCACTCTAATTAGGAAAGTTCATTACATATGCAATTACAAATTAATTAAAATGACACTGATAAATGTCTTTTTCACTGTTAAAGCAATGTGAGCTTAACATGTGTACAAAGTTTCATGAAATTTGATGCAGTATTTCTTGACATATCAGCCTAATTATGAAAGTTCAATAATTGACATGATACTGCTACATGACATGAAACAAATTGACGAGCATATGTATGAAATAGGTCAATGTCCTTGTACCAACTTTGAATGATACTGGTGGAAATATGTCTGAGTTATGGCTCAGTATATGAGAAAATCGTAACAAGATCGCCGCCACGCAGCGATATTTGATCTTACTGTTTAAAAAATCAACATGTATATGTATGACATAAGTCAATGTCCAGTTACAAACTTTGAATAAAATCAGTTGAGACTTGCCAGAGTCATGGCTCTCGACATGAAAAAAAACCATAACAAAATTGCCACCATGTGGCCATATCGGACCATATCGAGAAACAAATCAAAGTACATATTTATATTGAAGTACATATGTATACTCTACGGTATAAGTCAATGTCCTTGTACCAACTTTAAATAAATTTGCTTGATACATGTCTGAGTTATGGTTCAAGACATGGAAAATCGTAAAAAAATGGCCACAAGGCAGCCATATTGGATCGTATCACAAAACAAATCAATGTGCATATGTATGACATAGGTCAATGTCCTTGTACCAACTTTGAATAAATCGGTTGAGATATGCCTGAATTATGGCTCTGTACATCAAAAATTGAAACAAAATGGCCGCCTGGCAGCCATATTGGATCGTATCACAACAAAACAAATTGACATGCATATATATGACATAGGTCAATGTCCTTGTACCAACTTTGAATAAAATCGGTTGAGATATGCCTGAGTTATGGCTCTGTACATGAAAAAATTGAAACAAAATGGCCGCCTGGCAGCCATATTGGATCGCATCACAAAACAAATTGACTTGCATATATATGACATAGGTTAATGTCCTTGTACCAACTTTGAATATAATCGGTTGAGATATGCCTGACTTATGGCTCTGTACATGGAAAATCGAAACAAAATGGCCGCCTGGCGGCCATATTGGATCGTATCACAAAACAAATCGACATGCATATATATGACATAGGTCAATGTCCTTGTACAAACTTTGAATAAAATCGGTTGAGATATGCCTGAGTTATGGCTCTGTACATGAAAAAATCAAAACAAAATGGCCGCCTGGCGGCCATATTGGATCGTATCACAAAAAAAATCGACATGCATATATATGACATTGGTCATTGTCCTTGTACCAACTTTGAATAAACTCGGTTGAAACATGCGTGAGTTATGGCTCTGTACATAGTAAAAAAATCGTAATAAAATGGCCGTCTGGCGGCCATATTGGATCGTATTGCAAAATAAATCGATGTGCATCTGTAGGTCATAGTGCTATGCCTTTGTGCCAAGTTTGAACAAAATTAGTTCAGCAGTGTCTGAGAAACTGTTGATGACGGACGGACGGACGGACGGACGGACGGACGGACGGACGCACACGGACGGGACCCAATCTATAAGTCCCCGCCGGACTTCGTCCGCGGGGACTAATAACCAAGCATGCATAAATGCACAGATTTATCTAATTTTGTACTGAAAAAAAAATTATTCATAGTTTCATCATAGACCCCAATGCATAGTGAATCGACATTTTGGTGAAATTCCGAAATCATATTTCTTGCACAACCATAGACTTGTAACCACTGTAGTCTAATCAAGAAAAATAATCTAAATAATCAAGCATGCATAAATGCACAGATTTATCTAATTTTGTACTGAAAAAAATTATTCATAGTTTCATCATAGACCCCAATGCATAGTGTATTGAATGACATTTGGTGAAATTCCAAAATCAAATTTCTTACACAACCATAGACTTGTAACCACTCTAGTCTAATCAAGAAAATTAATATCAATAATCAAGAGTACACAAATGAAAAGATTTACCTATTTTTGTATTGGAAAAAACTATTCATAATTTCATCATAAACACCATGGATAGTGAACCAACTTTTTAGATGAAATTCAGAAATCAATTTCTTGTACACAAATGTTCATTTTACTTCCCTATTCAAGCAAAGTACATTTAAATACATTATCAAACACATATAAAATACAGATATAGCATGTTTTGTGGGGGTAAATTGTCAATAATTTGCCTGATAGACTCCATGTATTATGATTTGATATTTTTGGATGAAGCACTAAATCAGCTACATCTTGCCTTCTTATAGTTGCACAAAATATGGTGACCCTCCCTAAACTGTATGAAATACCATATCTCTTCAAAAATTCTTGTGTGATAAATTGCGACTGTCCCTCCAAAAACACCAGCCCTCCCCTCTGTAATTTGTCCCTAACATAACAATTGAACCAATTGTTTTGTAAATTAGCTGATACTGTTTTAGTTATTCCCGGGGAGAATACCGCAGTGGTTGGGGGGGGGAGGGTCAAGTTTAAGAATGTCGGACAAGGGGGAGGGTCACATTTTAGACAGGAGGATTTGGGGGAGGGTCACATTTTATGGTACAGGTGTTCGCGAAATTCTCCCGGCCCACCCCCCCCCCCCCTGTAATTACTGAAGGCTCCCTTATATTGATAATTTTGATTGTAACCATGTAGATTGTGATTTGTTAGATGCTGAAATTACATTTGAAGAAGTTGATACATGTATTACGAATCTTAAAAGTGGCAAAGCTCCTGGGTGTGACGGAATACCTGCAGAGATTTTGAAGCACTCACCAAGAAGATTTAAGGAGATTTTGGTTGTGTTATTTAACAAATTATTACTTTCTGGTAATTTTCCGACGGAATGGGTTCAAGGTCTCATCGTCCCTTTGTTTAAGAAGGGAGATAGGAATGACGTGAATAATTATCGTGGAATCACACTTCTTTCTTTAATTGGAAAAACGTTTTCATCTATTATTTATAACCGTTTAAATAACTGGGTTCAAAAGAACTGCCCTTTGAGTGAATATCAGGCAGGTTTTTGCAAAGGTTATGGTACGATTGATAACATGTTCATATTGGACACCATTGTTAATAGATATTTTGGTTTGAATAGTCGCCTTTATTGTGTTTTCGTTGATTTTGAAAAAGCGTTGAATCGCATAAATCATTGTATGTTGTATTATAAATTGATAAAGAATGGTTTACATGGGAAATTGTTTAAAGTTATACAATCTATGTATAAAAAATATTTCATAAAAAGTTCGAACACCAGACGGAATTACACAAGCTTTAAATGTGCTTGTGGTGTTCAACAAGGCTCTATCTATCCCCTTTATTAGGTGCCCAAGCCCAAGCTTGGGCACCTATTGGTTTCGTTGGAATTTTTAGCTCCGCTGTCAGCGACGCGGAGCTTATCAAATAGGTTGATTATCCGTCGTCGTCCGTCGTCGTCCGTCGTCGTCCGTCAACAATTGCCTTCTCCTCTGAAACCACAAGTCCAATTGCTTTGAAATTTTGTATGCAGTTCACTTGAGGTGACCTTACTTCAGTTTGTTCAAATCATGGTGAAATTTCCATATTTGTATTTTTGGGGCATTTTTTGGTGTTTTTGGTAAAAAAAATCTTCTTCTCTGAAACCGCTCGTTCGATTGCCTTGAAATTTGATATGCAGTTTGCTTAGGGTGACTTAAATCAGATTTGATCAAATGGTGGTGAAATTTGCATATTTGTATTTTTAAGGCAATTTTTGTCATTTTTGGTAAAAAATCTTTAAAAATCTTCTTCTTCAAAACTACTGGTCAGATAGCTTTGATATTTGGTACATATGTCCCTAGGGATGATCTATTTCAGATTTGTTCAAATTGTGCAGAAATATGCAAATTGGCATTTTTAAGGCAATTTTTTGCCATTTTTGGTCAAAAAATGTGTTTCTCAAAAAGTACTGGTCTGATAGCTTTGAAATTTGGTATACAGGTTTCTATAGATGAACTAAGTAATATATATTGAATTTATGATGAAATCTGTAATTTTGTATTTTTGGGGCAATTTTTGCCATTTTTGGTCAAAAATGTGTATTTCCAAAACTACTCATCTATCTGATAGCTTTGAAATTTGGTATACAGATTCCTACAGATGAACTAAAATGATATTTATGAAATTATGATGAAATCTGCAATTTTGTATTTTTGGGGCAATTTTTGCCATTTTTGGTCAAAAAATGTGTTTCTCAAAAACTACTGATCTGATAGCTTTGAAATTTGGTATACAGGTTTCTACAGATAAACTTAGTAATATATATTTAATTTCTGATGAAAACTGTAATTCTGTATTTTTGGTCAAAAATGTGTATTTCCAAAACTACTTATCTGATAGCTTTGAAATTATGTATACAGGTTTCCATAGATGAACTAAATGATATTTATTGAAATAATGATGACATCTGCAATCTTGAATTTTTGGGGCAATTTTTCCCATTTTTGGTTAAAAAATGCGTTTCTCAAAAAGTACTGGTCTAACAGCTTTGAAATTTGGTATAACTAAGTGTGATACTTTGAAATTATGATGAAATCTGCAATTTTTATTTTTGGGGGGCAATTGTTGCCATTTTTGGTCAGAATATTTTATTCTCAAAAAACTACTCATCAGATAGCTTTGGTTGACATGTTCTTAGGGATGATCGGATGTGATATATTCAAAGTATGATGAAATCTTCAATTTTGTATTATTGCAGCTTATTTTAGCCACATTTTTCTGGCGACTGCATTGAGTTATCAAAGATTTCCACCTTCTTCATCAACATGTGTCAAAAATAGTTATTCTGTACATAAACACAGCGGAGCTATATCGGCCGCTAGGTCGCTTGTTCTTTCTTCTTGTGTCAATTTTTTGCCAGCCTAGAACTTGAAAAACGCCTATGCTAAACATTTCAAACTTGGTACAATGATGGGGGCCATGAGAAGTGGTGCACCTGACCCTTGAATTTTTTATTGGTCACGTGACCTGGCGGCCATATTGGATTTTCCAAAACCTAAAAACGATTGAGCTGAAATTTTACTCATGTCATCCTTAGTTATCTCTTTCAAGTTTGCGAAAGACATTTGGATCGGTCACGTAACTTGTCCGCCATATTGGATTTTCAAAAATACCAATTTAATCTTCAAAAATCTACTTTTCCATAACTAAACCACCGATTGAGTCGAAATTTTACTCATGTCATCCTTAGAGTGATCTCTTTCAAGTTTGCAAAAGACATTTGGATCGGTCACGTGATTTGGCCGCCATATTGGATTTTCGAAAAAATACCAATTTAATCTTCAAAAATCTTCTTCTCAAGAACTAAAACACCGATTGAGCTGAAATTTTACTCATGTCATCCTTAGAGTGATCTCTTTCAAGTTTGCAAAAGACATTTGGATCGGTCACGTGATTTGTCCGCCATATTGGATTTTCGAAAAATACCAATTTAATATTCAAAAATCTAGTTTTCCAAAAGTAAACTACCGATTGAGTTGAAATTTTACTCATGTCATCCTTAGAGTGATCTCTTTCAAGTTTGGAAAGACATATCGATCGGTCACGTGATCTGGCCGCCATATTGGATTTTCGAAAAAATACCAATTTAATCTTCAAAAATCTTCTTCTGCAGAACTAAAGCACCGATTGAGCTGAAATTTTACTCATGTCATCCTTAGAGTTATCTCTTTCAAGTTTGCGAAAGACATTTGGATCGGTCACGTGACTTGTCCGGCCATATTGGATTTTCGAAAAATACCAATTTAATCTTCAAAAATCTACTTCTCCAAATTTAAACCACCGATTGAGTCGAAATTTTACTCATGTCATCCTTGAAGTGATCTCTTTCATGCTTGCAAAAGACATTTTGATCTGTCAAGCGGTTTTGCCGCCATATTGGATTTTGCGTAAAACTTACGTTTACTAGTAAAACCAACAGTAACTATGAAATCATGTTCAATTTCCTTCTTAACAAGAAGCAAAAGACTCTACCAATCTCAATTTTGCACATATTATGATCAATGGAAGAACTTTAAAACAATGTTAACCGCTTGGGCACCGCCAATGCTGCTTGCAGCTTTAATTGTTTACTTTATTTATTAACGACCCTGAACAACACTTAGACCAACCCTTTGTGGGAGTATATGTAGGTTATTGAGATTGTTTCATCTCTTGTTTGCTGATGATTTAATTTTATTTAGTTATAATGCTATTGGATTACAAAGACTTTTGAACAATCTTTCGAGCTATGCATCTAAATGGAAGCTTAAAGTTAACATCGATAAAACTAAAGTCATGGTATTTAGAAAAGCGGGTCCTTTAAGAAAATATGAAAATTGGTTCTATAACGGGGTTAAGCTTGACGTTGTCTCAAAGTTTAGTTATCTTGGTGTCATGTATTCTAGTAGTGGTCTTTGGGGTGTTGCCTAAAAAACAATATAAGAATGTGCCTTTAAAGCAACGTTTGCCTTAAAGAGAGCGTTAGCAAAGTTTACGTCCGTAAATCCGATTATTGTGATGAAAATATTCGATTGTAAACTTTTGCCTATACTTATGTATTGGAGTGAAATTTGGGGTTTTCACACATTGCAGATTGTGTGGAAAAAGTCCATCGTAAATTTTGCAGATATGCGTTGGGCTCATATAGAAATGCATCGAACCCAACTAGTTATGGAGATCTTGGAAGAACTAATTTGATATGTATAAGATATATGCGTATTATGAAATATTGGTTAAAAATTTTTAAAAATACCGTCAATGACGCTGTACCTTCTCTAATGTGTGGCCAGGTCAGGTAATTGGTTGTTGGCATGGAGTTGTTGGTAAATAGTTGATGATGTAGGAGCATGAGGTGGGATATGGACCCAAAGAACCCAAAAGATGATTAAATACATCAATCAAAAAAATTCTAAGCTACAGTATAAACTGCCTAAAGATAGTTCAATGTGGAAAAAAGTTAAATATTCAGAAATAAGAATTCACAGTCCAAAATAGTAATGACGCACTTCCTTACTGACTTGAGTGCATGAGAAATACACAACCTGGCATCTGTAAATTAAATGTATACCAAGTGATCATTTTAAGTCACTTTTAAGTGTTTTTAATGGATTTCCGAAAAGAGTCCTGTGAAAATGATGAAAACGCTTATCTGGTCTTGTGTTTGTATAACCTCATGGCTGATAATTGTCATAGTATTGAAAAAAAATTGAAAGTGAAGAATTTTTAATAGGCATATTTTCCTTGAAATACATGACCGTGTAAAGAATATATGCTAAAAGTGTTTAAGAGTAAATTTCTTTTTAAAAAATAATTTAATCTGTGACCAAAGGATTTTTATTCTTTGAGTTTACAAATTCAAACATTGCAATTTGTTCAATCATCTTGTGCAGTGCAAAATTTATAAAATGACTGAAAACAAAAAATAGTGTCAATGACACTGTAGCTCCCATCCTGGACTATTTAGTGTTTGTTCTCTGGGCAGATATTTGAACATGTGTGAAAGGGATAAAGTGCATGAAGTGAAATACTTAATGAAATGTACTGGAGACAGTGAAATATGTTTAATGTAATTATTCAGAATATAAAATGGAAAAAATACAGAATTAGATATATCGAATACTGTGATACAACCATTAAATCAACAAGTCATTTACAATGACATAGTCCCCACTTGTAATAGGAGTATTAGTCTTGATGGGGCAGGAAATGTGGTCATTAAGAAGTATCACTGGAGTGTATATGTTGAGATCTATGGGCACATAGGTCTATGTCGTTGTTCCCAATTTGAAACACATGAGGCATGTCTAAGTTATGGTTCTAAATCGGGAAAAAAGATCAGACCTCTAGCAGTATTGGCCAGCCAAGAAATACATATGTGCATTATAAATGAGGTACAAGATGTGACATCTTAAGGTCTAATATCCTATCAAAATTGGAGGGTATAGAACTTGTGGTTACTGAGATATGCATATATATGTATTATCAAGGTCAA
This sequence comes from Ptychodera flava, assembly GCF_041260155.1. NCBI lineage: Eukaryota > Metazoa > Hemichordata > Enteropneusta > Ptychoderidae > Ptychodera > Ptychodera flava. The sequence goes on from NC_091935.1 coordinate 21,396,307, forward strand.
AGGTCATTGAGGTCACATGACATTTTGAAAAAAAAAATTATATTGCTAATTAATCCCTATATGCCAAAAAATCAGATCTCTAGCTCTATTCACTTGCCCAGAATTAGATGTGTACGTAATTAATGAGGTAAAGCGTGTGCTGTCATAAGGTCTCCCATCCTACTAAATACAAAGGACATAGCACTTGTGGTTACTTATTTATTGAAATAAACATATATTTTAGGTAAAAGGTCATCGAGGTCACATGACATTTAGTCAAAAAATTTCTCTCCTATAGTTATCCCTATATACCAAAATCAGACATCCAGCTCTATTGGCTCGCTCAGAATGAGATATGCGCATAATTATTGAGGTACAGTATGTGGCGTCATAAGGTGTCCAATCATACCAAACATGAAGGGTGTAGTACTTGTGGTTACCGAGTTACGGAAAAATATGTATATTTGAGGTCAAAGGTCACCGAGGTCACGTGACATTTTGTCAAAAAAAATTGTATTGCTAAGTTATCCCTATATACCAAAAATCAGACCTCTAGCTCTATTGGCTCGCTCAAAATTAGATATGCGCATAATTAATGAGGTACAATATGTGGCGTCATAAGGTGTCCCATCATACCATACAGGAAGGCTGTAGCACTTGTGGTTACTGAGTTATGGACAAATATGTATATTTGAGGTCAAAGGTCACCAAGGTCACATGACATTTTGTCAAAAAAATTGTATTACTAAGTTATCCCTATATACCAAAAATCAGACCTCTATCTCTATTGGCTCGCTCAAAATTAGATATGCGCATAATTAATGAGGTACAATATGTGGCGTCATAAGGTGTCCCATCATACCATACATGAAGGCTGTAGCACTTGTGGTTACTGAGTTATGGACAAATATGTATATTTGAGGTCAAAGGTCACAGAGGTCACGTGACATTTTGTCAAAAAAATTGTATTGCTAAGTTATCCCTATATACCAAAAATCAGACCTCTAGCTCTATTGGCTCGCTCAAAATTAGATATGCACATAAGTAATGAGGTACAATATGTGGCGTCATAAGCTGTCCCATCATACCATACATGAAGGCTGTAGCACTTGTGGGTACTGAGTTATGGACAAATATGAATATTTGATGTCAAAGGTCACCGAGGTCACATGACATTTTGTCAAAAAAATTGTTTTGCTAAGTTATCCCTATATACCAAAAATCAGACTTCTAGCTCTATTGGCTCGCTCAAAATTAGATATGTGCATAATTAATGAGGTACAATATGTGGCGTCATAAGCTGTCCCATCATACCATATATGAAGGGTGGTAGCCCTTGTGGTTACTGAGTTATGGACAAATATGTATATTTGAGATCAAAGGTCATCAAGGTCACATGACATTTTGTCAAAATATCCGAGATATCTGCGTGAACGGATGGACTCACGGATGGACGAACAGACGGACATGACCCAATCTATAAGCTCACTGGACTTCATCCGTTGGGACTAAAAATTGTGTCACTGCATCCTTTTTGCAATATGAATACGATGAGAAACTAAATTTTTATTTTTTGTGGCCTTAAACATGGGAGTCTATGGAGATCTGCCTTATACAAGGGAGTCTATGGACGTGTAAACTAAAAATATGCAAATTTCACCACGATTTTCCCAAATTTGGGAAAGGTCGCTCCTATGCACTTCCATACCAAGTTTCAAATCAATCGGACTGGTGGTTTCAGAGCAGGAGATTTTTTGACCAAAAATGGGAGAAAATTACAAAAAAAATCATGAAAAATAGCAAGTCCAAGATACTGACCCAAGATGCGCACAATCATTTCATGTCAGCCAAAAGTACTTTCATGCTAATTTTTCATGTAATCTGCTCAGTGGTTATTGAGTTTTTTCAATTTTGACTGTTTTTACATTTTTTCACTTAATTTGCATATTTTTGGCAATGACAACTTCATTTGAACAAAATCTCATCTACAGCCCATTATCCATGTACACACCAAATATCAAGATGAAATGTACAGCGGTTTTGGAGTTTTTGATGTTGACGGACAGACATACAGACATACAGACATACAGACATACAGACATACAGACACACAGACATACAGACATACAGACATACAGACATACAGACATTTTCCTAGCCTATAAGAATAGCTTCCATTGCCATATATACATATGGCTATGGGAGCTAAAAATCAGATCTCTAGCTCTATTCGCTTGCCCAGAATTAGATGTGTACATAATTAATGAGGTAAAGCGTGTGTTGTCATAAGGCTCCCATCCTACTAAATACAAGGACATAGCACTTGTGGTTACTTATTTATTGACATAAACATATATTTTAGGTAAAAGGTCATCGAGGTCACATGACATTTGGTCAAAAAATTTCTCTCCTATAGTTATCCTTTTTTACCAAAAATCAGACATCCAGCTCTATTGGCTCGCTCAGAATGAGATATGCGCATAATTCTTGAGGTACAGTATGTGGCGTCATAAGGTGTCCAAACATACCAAACATGAAGGGTGTAGCACTTGTGGTTACCGAGTTATGAAAAATATGTATATTTGAGGTCAAAGGTCACCGAGGTCACGTGACATTTTGTCAAAAAAATTGTTTTGCTAAGTTATCCCTATATACCAAAAATCAGACCTCTAGCTCTATTGGCTCGCTCAAAATTAGATATGCGCATAATTAATGAGGTACAATATGTGGCGTCATAAGGTGTCCCGTCATACCATACATGAAGGCTGTAGCACTTGTGGTTACTGAGTTATGGACAAATATGTATATTTGAGGTCAAAGGTCACCGAGGTCACGTGACATTTTGTCAAAAAAATTGTATTACTAAGTTATCCCTATATACCAAAAATCAGACCTCTAGCTCTATTGGCTCGCTCAAAATTAGATATGCGCATAATTAATGAGGAACAATATGTGGCGTCATAAGGTGTCCCATCATACCATACATGAAGGCTGTAGCACTTGTGGTTACTGAGTTATGGACAAATATGTATATTTGAGGTCAAAGGTCACAAGGTCACGTGACATTTTGTCAAAAAAATTGTATTGCTAAGTTATCCCTATATACCAAAAATCAGACCTCTAGCTCTATTGGCTCGCTCAAAATTAGATATGTGCATAATTAATGAGGTACAATATGTGGCGTCATAAGGTGTCCCATCATACCATACATGAAGGCTGTAGCACTTGTGGTTACTGAGTTATGGACAAATATGTATATTTGAGGTCAAAGGTCACCGAGGTCACGTGACATTTTGTCAAAAAAAAATTGTTTTGCTAAGTTATCCCTATATACCAAAAATCAGACCTCTAGCTCTATTGGCTCGCTCAAAATTAGATATGTGCATAATTAATGAGGTACAATATGTGGCGTCATAAGCTGTCCCATCATACCATATATGAAGTATGGTAGCGCTTGTGGTTACTGAGTTATGGACAAATATGTATATGTATATTTGAGGTCAAAGGTCATCAAGGTCACATGACATTTTGTCAAAATATCCGAGATATCTGCGTGAACGGATGGACTCACGGATGGACGAACAGACGGACATGACCCAATCTATAAGCTCACTGGACTTCATCCTAGTGGACTAAAAATTGTGTCACTGCATCCTTTTTGCAATATGAATACATTGAGAAACTAAATTTTTATTTTTCGTGGCCTTATACATGGGAGTCTATGGAGATCTGCCTTATACATGGGAGTCTATGGACGTGTAAACTAAAAATATGCAAATTTCACCACGATTTGCCCAAATTTGGGAAAGGTCACTCCTATGCACTTCCATACCAAGTTTCAAATCAATCGGACTTGTGGTTTCAGAGCAGGAGATTTTTTGACCAAAAATGGGAGAAAATTACAAAAAAATTCATGAAAAATAGCAAGTCCAAGATACTGACCCAAGATGTGCACAATCATTTCATGTCAGCCCAAAGTACTTACATGCTAATTTTTCATGTAATCTGCTCAGTGGTTATTGAGTTTTTCCAATTTTGACTGTTTTTACATTTTTTCACTTAATTTGCATATTTTTGGCAATGACAACTTCATTTGAACAAAATCTCATCTACAGCCCATCATCCATATACACACCAAATATCAAGATGAAATGTACAGCGGTTTCGGAGTTTTTGATGTTGACGGACAGACATACAGACATACAGACATACAGACATACAGACATACAGACGTACAGACATACAGACATACAGACATACATACATACAGACATTTCCCTAGCCTATAAGAATAGCTTCCATTGCCATATATACATATGGCTATGGGAGCTAAAAAAATTGGCAGAATTACAGTCTTTGTGATGTAAAATTATGGGTTGACATCACGATAACTGTTAATCTGTTTGAAGTACTAATATACTATAATTTAAAAAAGAAAAATTCATGCAGAAACGGTAAAATATATTGTCAGCAATGTAGTGTTAATTTTGACTTTACATCAAAATATGCCTTTGCTGGATACCAAATATATAGGGCGAAATATCAGCCATGTTCAGCAAAATCCACACAACAGCATTGATCCTTTTCTAATTTGATTTGATTTGCTCATGTTATCCTTGTATGACAGTCAGTACAATATGGAACTTGAACACAACACAGTGAATAAGTATGCTGTAAATGAAATGGTGTGGCTGCATCCACATGCAGCAATAGGAGTGCCTTTGTCTCTCACCCCTCATTTCCAACCTGTCTCATCCCTGAAAAAATAGTTTGGTCTTATATTTATAATGTTAATAATTTCTGTATTTGTTAAAATGTGCGCATCTCAAAAACTTTTGATCATAAAACATTTTCATTGTTTTTTATAGCTGACCAGTCAGTTAACCTGTTTATATTGAATATTTGCGCATTTTTCCGCAGTATTTGACATTTTCTGAATACCTTCTTATTCAGTTTGTCATTTTCTAAAAGTTTAAATGCTCCATTGTGTGGTCAAGCTTTCCACAAGCATCAAATGTGGTACTTCATATAGGAGGGTCTGCCTCTAGAGGGCGGGCATCATGAATAGTGTTTGTTGGTTAATTCCTCCACGTAAACTTCTGATTGTACTGTAAACATTGAACATGGCCGACGTCCCATTTTCCTGTCTAAAACTTTCACTCATTTTCGTTCATATGACTCTGAAACTCCAGGAAACGATTGGGAAGAAAGGGTTATCTTGAAATATTGAGGTACTCGCCGATATTTTGCAAAATTAAATGAGAAAAAATGCAAGGAAAATGCTGACAGGCTTACACAATGACAGTTTTCAGACTCGGAGGCATATGATCATCTCTGCAGATTATGCAACAGGCCAAGATCACGTGAGGCCATGAGGGGATATCCACGCTACTCAGTACCAAACACTAGCGCTCACAGAGTGAGCAAACACAAAGTGAGTACCCCCCTATTAAACGTCAGCTCAGAAGTCTGTAATAGATTGTAGTCAACTAAGAAACCTTGGGGAAAGGCTTAACACTGTGGCTATGCCGCTAAGTCCTCTTTGATTTTTGTCATAGCTCAAAATCATTCTCCTTCACCTCAACCTGAACCATGAACACCCCCACCAGTTTATGATATGACCCATCACAATACGTCAACGGATCTTGACAGACGGAAGTCTTGACAGACGGAAGTACTTGATAGCAGCATACTGGTTTTCAACTCTAATACCTTCTCTGTCTATAAATAGACACGAGAAGGTAAAAATGGACACAAACCGTTTAGTTATCAATTTATCTTTGCCAGTGTAGAGAAGCTGAAAACGGGTCGTAAATGTTGGGCATTACAGGTAAAGCTATTATTATTTTCATATGGTTTTGGTTTTGTTTGGTCAAACCAAGGTGTTGAAGATGAGCATGCATTTATTAAAATTCTAAATCAGAGAATATGTGGTGTTTTTTTTCAGTCATGGAAGGCTGATAAAATGAAATATTCTAAGTTGGATATACTGGTTTTAAGATAAATTTCAAGTGTGAATCATATCTCTCCATTATTGAGGATAGAAACTTAAGAATTTCTCTTTGTAGATTGAGAACGTCTTCACATCAGTTAAGAGTTGAATGTGATCGCAAACATCAAGTGCCGAGACACGAGAGGCTATGTGTGTACTGTAATCTTTGCTCAGTCGAAGATGAGTTTCATTTTTCTTTAGTTTGTCCATATTATGATGATTTACGCAAAAAATACTTACCTCTCTATTTTTATAGAAATCCTACATATCAGAAATTTGTTCAACTGATGCAAGTAGAAAATCGCAACATAGTGCAGTTTGCAAGATTTCTTTATTATGCGTTCAAACGTAGAGACCGATGTATTTTGGTTGACTGAAAATTTTAAGTACAGATTGAAGTGATGTAGTGGGGATTTGTAAAGTAGATTTGGATACCCTCTGTGTTCTGACGCAAATGTATATGGCTTGATGTATTGTTGTACTATAGGCCGGTGGCCAAAGTACATTATGATTAAATAAAATATTATTATTATATTATTTATGTTTATTTTGTCTGCGCGCACATGCTTTACAAATATGCGTGCTTGTGATAGTTGGGGGGACTTGAAAAATTTTGATCATATAGAGGGGGCATTTGAAATTTTTGGGGGGGTATTGAGGGGGATCTGAAAAAAAATAAGATTTCAATCGCGATTCCTCCAGCCCCCCCCCCCAATCATTATTTGTGAACGCAGCCTTATCTACATTGAACCAACCACAGTTTATTATCTGCGCTGCCATAACGTCTTGAATTTTTTTCACGAACAAAGTCTTGATGACACATGAGTCTAGCACAAACACTGATGAAGCGTTATGTCTGCATAACTGAGCAAAACGTACGGAGAAATAATTCAAAGACAATGCACAGTCGCCTGTGGTCTATTCCGCTCTTCGTCTATGCGCCCCATAGACATGTGTACATATGCCTGAGAAGAAGACATGCACACACGTCTATAGGGCGCATAGACGATGAAGGGAATAGACCACAGGTGACTGTGGACAACTTTGAATGTCACGAAGAAAGGGAGGAACATCACAGTAAGTTCAAGACGTGTTCTTGAGTTTTACCTTCAAGTCTCATCGATATTAGGCGTGAGAAATTCACAAGAAAACCGTCAACTTTGTCCTACATTTTACATGTATTACGAATAAAGTAGACTTGGTTCAAGTCCAGGCCCAAGTCTGTGATTTGTGAATGTTTGAGTGGGGTGAACGCGATGATTTGTGTTCTGTTTTTATATGAAACGCGTGAGTGGGGTGAACGCTATACAGGAGAGTTTCTCCCGGAATCCGGCAGAAACTAACTCACTATACTGCGCAGACTCAAAGGTAACGAGTTCAATTAATCGCAAGGAAACCTGGCCTTGGCTGCCAAATTCCAAATAGGTTTGTATGAAATAGGAGAGACACAAGAGAAACTATTACAAAAGATTTTTCTAGAAATTCACCGACTTGAACCAAGTCTACGAATAAAAGTACAAGATTCCCATTCACAGAGCTATCCACATGATTTTAGGGAAGAACTATTTCCCATCCAGTAAATCAGGTTATTTGCATAATCGCGCGTTTGACATATGACGTTTACAGTGGGCGGGCCTAAAATGCAAATATCATGCAAATACTAATGATTTTCGCGGGCAAATTTAAATACCCGGCAGAATTTAAATCACCGCCACTTGAGTTCCGACTCACAAAGCGAACGTATCTCAAACTCTCGGCTCAAACCAAAGCTCATTGAAACAATGTCCTGGATGAGGTTATTCGCCGAAGCCACCAGCGACCACATCGGATTTGTAAACACCGTTGAAGATGCCATGAATCTGCTTCGTGCGTTTGAAGTGGAAACGAACACCAAATTTGCCGTTTTCAAACGTACCAAGAACTTTGGCGTATCTTCTCTCAGAGACCACACCCGTATGTAGTTTAGGTAGCAAGATTGAGACTTTCATAATTGTGTCGTATTTTGCTTTCATTTTAATTTTTTTGAGAGAAATACTACCTTATTATTATTGTAAAAAGAAAGACAGTGTGGTATAAGTTACTATTTCTTTAATTTTACTCTTTTTGAGTTGATTTTCTCAGAGCCTTCATATTTTTTGAAAATGGAAGATACCAGGTCACTGAGAGTACACTTGTCAAATTATTGATTCCAATTTTTGACAGAAACATATCTCATCTGTTAAAAAATACCGTCAATGACGCTGTACCTTCTCTAATGTGTGGCCAGGTCAGGTAATTGGTTGTTGGCATGGAGTTGTTGGTAAATAGTTGATGATGTAGGGGCATGAGGTGGGATATGGACCCAAAGAACCCAAAGATGATTAAATACATCAATCAAAAAAATTCTAAGCTACAGTATAAACTGCCTAAAGATAGTTCAATGTGGAAAAAAGTTAAACAATTCAGAAATAAGAATTAACAGTCCAAAACAGTAATGACGCACTTCCTTACTGACCTGAGTGCATGTGAAATACACAACCTGGCATCTGTAAATTAAATGTATACCAAGTGATCATTTCCAGTCACTTTTAACTGTTTTTATGGATTTTCAAAAAAGAGTCCTGTGGAAATGATGAAAAACGCTTATCTGGTCTTGTGTTTGTATAACCTCATGGCTGATAATTGTCATAGTATTGAAAAAAAATTGAAAGTGAAGAAATTACTGTTTTTAATAGGCATATTTTCCTGAAATACATGACCGTGTAAAGAATATATGCTAAAAGTGTTTAAGAGTAAATTTCTTTTCAAAAAATAATTTAATTTTTGACCAAAGGATTTTTATTCTTTGAGTTTACAAATTCAAACATTGCAATTTGTTCAATCATCTTGTACAGTGCAAAATTTATAAAATGACTGAAAAACAAAAAAATTGGCAGAATTACAGTCTTTGTGATGTAAAATTATGGGTTGACATCACGATAACTGTTAATCTGTTTGAAGTACTAATATACTATAATTTAAATAAGAAAAATTCATGCAAAAACGGTAAAATATATTGTCAGCAATGTAGTGTTAATTTTGACTTTACATCAAATATGCCTTTGCTGGATACCAAATATATAGGGCGAAATATCAGCCATGTTCAGCAAAATCCACACAACAGCATTGATCCTTTTCTAATTTGATTTGATTTGCTTATGTTATCCTTGTATGACAGTCAGTACAATATGGAACTTGAACACAACACAGTGAATAAGTATGCTGAAATGTGAATAAGTATGCTGTAAATGAAATGGTGTGGCTGCATCCACATGCAGCAATAGGTGTGCCTTTGTCTCTCACCCCTCATTTCCAACCTGTCCCATCCCTGAAAAAATAGTTTGGTCTTATTTTATAATGTTAATAATTTCTGTATTTGTTAAAATGTGCGCATCTCAAAAACTTTTCATCATAAACATTTCCATTGTTTTTTATAGCTGACCAATCAGTTAGCCTGTTTATTTTGAATATTTGCGTATTTTTCCTCAGTACTATTTGACATTTTCTGTATGCCTTTTTTATTCAGTTTGTCATTTTCTAAAAGTTTAAATGCTCCATTGTGTGGTCAAGCTTTCCACAAGCATCAAATGTGGTACTTCATATAGGAGGGTCTGCCTCTAGAGGGCGGGCATCATGAACACTCCTGTGTTTGTTGGTTAATTCCTCCACGTAAACTTCTGATTGTACTGTAAACATTGAACATGGCCGACGTCCGATTTTCCTGTCTAAAACTTTCACTCATTTTCGTTCATATGACTCTGAAACTCCAGGAAACGATTGGGAAGAAAGGTTATCTTGAAATATTGAGGTACTCGCCGATATTTTGCAAAATTAAATGAGAAAAAATGCAAGGAAAATGCCGACAGTCTTACACATTGGGTAGAGTTGACTTTTCAGATCCTCAGATTCAGATCCTCAGATTCAGATCCTCAGATCTCAGATTTCAGATCCTATAACTTCAGATGCAGATTCAAATTTACAAGCCTTTTATAATACCCGTATTAACAGTATGATTGCAATTTTTAAAAAAATAATTTGAATATGACATATACAAGGCAGTTATGAATGAAAACAAAATAGTCGGACGTCTACATAAACATTTTCGCTTAACAAGTTTCAACGAACACGGGTCTACAATTACAGATTAGCTAACTTGCTTCTTCCGACCCCCTGAATTCTGATTTAGCCCGGGGTCACTGGCTTCCAACATGGATTAGTTATATTCCCTGGCCATCAATATTACGAACGATGGTAAAATACGGACTGCCGATAGCCAGCATTTACATGATCGTCGCGGTCTTGATCGTTCGATCGCTGGTGTGTGTTTTATCTCTATGTCTCTATGTATTGACTATTGAGGGAACGTTCACGTGATGATATAACAAGTCGAATCATTGCGCACCCTGTCTTCGAGTGATGACGTTCTGATTCTGAGATCGAAGTTTTTAAGTTCAAGATTCAAGATAGAAATAAAATAATTTTTAAAACCTTTTCAAATCTAAATTATATTTTATTTATCAGTATATTACATCAAACTTTGAAAGTTGTGAAATTTTAATTCCGAATCTGCGTCTGAAGTTATAGGATCTGAGGTCTGAGATCTGAGGATCTGAATCTGAGGATCTGAGGATCTGAATCTGAGGATCTGAAAAGTCAACTCTACCTTACACAATGACAGTTTTCAGACTTGGAGGCATATGATCATCTCTGCAGATTATGCAACAGGCCCAGATCACGTGAGGCCATGAGGGGATATCCACGCAACTCAGTACCAAACACTAGCGCTCACAGACTGAGCAAACACAAAGTGAGTACCCCTAACGTCAGCTCAGTAGTCTGTAATAGATTGTAGTCAACTAAGAAACCTTGGAGAAAGGCTTAACACTGTGGCTATGCCGCTAAGTCACTTTTGATTTTGTCATAGCTCAAAATCGTTCTCCTGCATCTCAACCTGAGCCATGAACACCCCCACCAGTTTATGATATGACCCATCACAATGGCATGACGTCAACGGATCTTGACAGACGGAAGTCTTGACAGACGGAGTTCTTGACAGCAGCATATTGGTTTTCAACTCTAATACCTTCTCTGTCTATAAATAGACACGAGAAGGTAAAAATTCAATAAAGTTTTCATAAATTATTTCTAATTTCATCGATATTTTTTATGCCATATCGTAGTCTTTTTCTTTCATAGAATATGTATTTGATATGATTTATTAATTTATCATAAAATAATTCATAGTAATGCAGTGTAATTAGGCCAAAGTAAGTAAATTCTTTGTTTTGCGTCCACTCTAAATGGGAAAAGGTACGCGTCTAAGCGGCTGAAAAACACACACAGAAAATTAACACAATGTAATTTGATTGCAGCAAATACAAATTGTAACAAAATTTTAGTTCAGAAAAGCTAAGCGGGTATGTCCTAAAATTTCCTATTCAAATACACTGTGTGTGTTTTTCATGAAAACCTTACAAACCTAGGCGGGTAGGGACGCAAAACAAAGAATTTAATTACTTTGGCCTTATGTTTAATTATGTTAGTATATTTATATTTGTGTTTAGAGTTCCTTATTAATAAAACTTTTCAGCCAAATAAAACTAATATTGCTGTATTTATCTTCAAATGCACAAGGTATCATATTGCTCTTAATTTTTTTTTTTTTGAGAGGGAGAGAGGTAACACTTCATTTTTGTTTTAAATGAAGTTTATTGTAGCTTGAGTCACAATTTCTGTAATTGTACCCTTTTTAAGTTAGAATTTTTTCTCTCTCAATTCATATTTTTTCAACAATGGAAGAAACTGGAGAGGACATTTGTTGAGTTATTAATTTTTTTGACTGATATAATGTGTTTTGACAATTTTACATTACTTTAAATTTGTGTTATATATTATTTCTATTTTTTTACATTTGTACGTATTAGTAATGTTATTCCAAATACCTTTTTTTGCTGCATAATAATTGAATATATTTCGAATTATCTGTAATTATATTTATCTTTATTTGCATTTCCTATAATAGTCTATGCATGTCTTTCAAAGTATTGTATTAGATATGATTTATTAATTGTTTATTTATTTATTATACAATACCCCATTTATATCTAATGCAGAGTTAATGTTTTATAATTGTTATATTTGTAATCAGTTGGTTCTTGATAAAAAACTTTTCAGTCTAAATAAAACACATACTGCTGTATACAAAGTTCACATGTACATGGTATGAATATTTATCTTATGGTAAATAAAATTTCACTGAAATATTTAATTCATATTAATTAACATCCATGGGAAAGAAAAAGTGTGCTCCTCAAAGATAGACCTACAGAAATTATGCATTCTGGTACATAAAATTTCTTTAAAATCCAACCATCTTCCACCTTCTCTTTTTCACCTGTAACCCCCCCTCTTTCATATCAAAACAGAACCAATACGGTGTTTCAATTTGGTAAATAAATAATTTACTTGGTCCAAGGAACAACTAAAAAATGACAATAATAATGGAATCACCTTGAATCACTAATTACAAGGTGTTCAAAGTGTAATTGTGCCCCATTAACATGCGAAACCCCTCAATATGTAAATGAAATTGCCAATCTCATGTAATCTGTAAAGGCCAAAAAATTAGTTGTTGGTCAAAGCTGGATATGCTTGTAATCACTGTTTGAAAATAAAAGAAAAAATCTTCAAGTCGTAAAGACCATTACCAAACCAAAACTTCAGGTCCTTGCAGAAAAGTCAGTCCTTACTAAATGCATTTATTAATGATCTGTAGTATTATTACAGTCAACACTCTCTCTCCGATTCTATGCTTTTTAATGTTGTTTGAAAAAATATGTATCTTTACAATGTTCTGTAATAAAAGAGACTGCAACTTATCTGTAATTGTTCATGGGGAGAGTCACCAAGTATTCACTCAAAAGACTCAAAAGGACTATTGTTTACATTGATAGTGTAAGTGAATGTTCATCATTCATTCCACATTCCAGTTGGTCACAAGGACTGACATGTTCCTAAAACTTTTAGCCTGACCAGAAATATTTCTGTCTCGGACTGTTGTTAATTTCACACACTGCTTACAATTATTATGTGAGAACCAGACATTTGATAATTCGAAACAACATGATGACAATGGCTTTGGGCCAAACTACGCTGGTTAAATGGTTAAACACAGTTCCCTAATTAGTATAATTGAAACATTTCATCTTATCTGCACTTTTAATACATGAGCCTATAAGGTCTACTTTGAGAATAGCGCTCTGTATCTATAGAGTACATATTTCATGTTAGTTATGATTCAGGTTTGTCTCATATTAAGTGAATGTGAACAAAGTACATGGTCAAGAGGGTAAAATTTGATTGCCACATCTGATATTTGACGTGTACACTATGACGTGGACTCCCTTAATTTTCATGCCGTTATTTCCCCTCATTTTACACTGTAACAGATAAAGTTGAGTATATCATTGCAATCACCAAGTAGACATGTTGTTTTAATTTTCAATGGAATGGAAATATTGACTTCAATATATTTCACAGAGCTATTCAAATATTTCCTCTCAATTTTTCCGGCTTAGGTTTATAAAAATATGAGTAATAGTTTGTGTAATCAGTACACCTAATTTGTCTATGATGGCTAAAACTTATGTGTCTCATGAATCAGTTGACAAAATTCTATGAGACAACCCCTGATAAATTTATATTTGGCTTCAAATGGTCCTTGAAAATGCCTGAAAACTTTGGTAAAGCCACTGCATTTTGTGAATCTTTGACCATCAACAAATTATCATTGAATTTTATAGGTTTCATGAAATATGACATTTATTTGGCATGGAATTACAACCATTATTTGGTAAAATAATAACTCAAGGCCTTGATAGCTTGTGTGTTGTGAAGTTATAGTGATTTTAAAGTTGGAAAGTTTACGTCAGTGTAAATATATAATCTTGAGATTCACGAGAAATTAAATGTTGACTGTGTTAAAGGTATACAGTAACCTGTAATCTAAATATGCCCATATATGGTCAAAGGATATTCAAAATGCCCATCTGAGGGCACTGTTTTTAAAAGTGACCACCCGCTTAAAATCTGTGATTGGTTAGATTTTCTCTTTCCATGGTAACTTTGGCAAATTTGGAACAGTGACAGTATACCTTTACGGTTACAAGACAAGATATTGACCTTTATAAGTTAACAATCTATAGTGGTTAATACGCTCAAAACCCCCATGAATTTATAAATATTTTTTCGGACAGCTAGATAAATGAAAACATTTTGGTAACCACAGTGTCACCGTTGTTTATATAACTATCAGATGACTGGTAATTTCTATAACATTTCCAAAATCTGTTTTTCCTATGTGTTTTTCAATACTTTGAGATATGCAGCTGAAATTTGTGTGAGTGCAAGCTGTCATGAGGATCTCCAAAGAGTGTCACAGAATTTTCTTAAACATTCTAAGACAATTTTATGCCTGAAAAACTTTAAGAGAGGTGAATTTAACCCTAGTTGATTTCTTTAAAAGTGTGCTCCAAAAAAAAAGTAAGGAAGATATAAAAAATCTGAGACACACTTTGGAAGAGCATTGTGAGAGTTTGCATTCTAGAAATCTTCAGTTAGATATTTTGAATTATTGAGACAATTAAAACATAAGGAATACCGATTTTTTGAAAGATTACAAATTACCTGTCATTTGATAATTGTGTAAACAATAGTGACACTGTGGTTACTAAAATGTTTCCCTTTATCTAGGCTTCCAGAAAATATATAATTTTATAGGGGGGATTCTGAGAACCACCAGAGAATTGTTAGATTAACAGGGTCAATTTCTTGTCATGGAACTTTAATTAATAATCATTACTAGCTAAATTCAAACTACATTTTTATTGTTTTTGAAGATATGCCACATAAGGTTCGATGGAATTTGCCTGAATGTTGTATGGATACCAACTCTATAGCATTTGATGGAGTACCGTTCATCGTTCTTGGAAAACTAGTATTGGAGTGTCATCAAGGCAAGGAGAAAGCAAAGAAAGCTAAACAAACACAACAGGTATGTCACCCTTTTACTACCTAGGGACTGTCTCACATTGTGGCATAAGTTGAAGAAATGAAATTCTAATTTGTTGAGACCACCCCCTCCCTTTAACGAAAGTTCACAAGTGCAAAATGTTGATATTTGATGTATGTTTTTCTGACAGTTTAGCTGAGAATGGTGGACCTTGTAAAGACTGCAGTATTTAAGTTTAGTGCTGTTTGTCATGCACAGTCAGAGTGAAACAATTATGTTAAAGCAGACACACCCTTAAAAAAATTAAGAAATTAATTTTTTTGTCTTTATAATTTGATGAATGAAAAGTTGATGAATGTTTTTTGTAGTAAATACAATAGCATGATGCTAATGAGTTGGAAACTATCTGTTATTCTGTTGGTACAAGTGTGCATTATTTATGAATCTCACACACGATCTAAAGAGAGAGCCTGTGATCACATGATAAAGTGCAAAACTGAAGTTCACTAATTGAATGGAGGTCAAATCCCCTTCCCCCATAAATAAATCAATTTTGTTTTCTGAACTTATGCGACAATCTGAGACAGCCACACACAAGTAAAGGTATGAAATGATAAGTTGCAGATATCTATCAAATTTTATTATGATACACTAAGGCTGTGTTCACAAAAACAATGACAAGAGGGCTGGAAGAATTCAGAGGGGATTCGAAAATTTTTGTCGGTAGTAGATGGAAATGGACTTTAATGCTTTGCTCAGTAATTTAATGAATAATGAATAAAATGCACGTTGATGTCGAAAAAATTGTTCTGATGTAATTAATAATTTTTTTTGAAATATAGAACAATTGTGTCACATGTTAAAAAAATCTAAACATGTATGATTTTTTGTAAAAAAAACATGTGGGCCTACCAATGGAAAGAGGCTTCTAATGTTGGTAATTTTTGTCAATATTTCTATGCAATATATCAAATATGGTTTTTTGCAATCTCCCTACAGTGTGCTGAAAGACACAATACTCAGTTTGATTGCAAAGGCTGTATTTATAAATATGTATTGGTCGATAACTGAATTGGAATCCAGAGTGAAAGTCATTTTATTGTCAATGATACAAATCCATGGTACATGTACGTGTTAGCAAGCTGAAAGCTGGCTGTATTGTCTAGAACAAGAATGTAGTTGTTTTAACGAAACAAAAATCTTTTCAGGAGACTTGACAATATCATGAATTTATGAATTATGGCATATGAGAATAATCAAATATTAAAGAAAAAAGATGCTTAATTTTATTCCATTTTAATCTTAAGATAGCATAAAAGTAAAACTTTGAACAGTTAAGACAAATTTAAGTGAAAACAGTGCAACCGAGTGGAATTATTTATTGTTTTTACCAATTTTGCCATTTTACACCCAAAATTTAAGACATTAAAAAAATTTGATTTATGGAATATGTTGATTCCCTTTCTCCAAATTATATTTATTTTTATGGATGTCAATAGAGCCTGGCAGAAAGAGGTTTAACCTTCTAGTATTGCCAACTTTGAGTGTCATCGAAGTCATATATGTCTTTTACTTTTGAAATAAATATTTATGGTAGGTCAATGTCGCAGTGATATTTTCTCACAATTTTGCAAAATATAGCCAGGAATTAACAATTTGCATACACTCTCAAGATTGTAATTTTGTATTCTCTTCAGCTGGTGCCATTGACTGGGCCAGAGTTAGATTAAGTCAACCGACTAAGACTGATAAATAAAAACATAGGGCCAAAGTCCCTGAAGCTACTATAGACATGGATACAAAATTAAGTATTTCCTGACTGTATGAAATTATCTCACTAAGGTCATCCTAGGGACATGTAACCAAATATTAAAGCTGTCTGACCAGCGGTTTTGAAAAAACAAGTGACTCAACAGTTGACAGAGCTCTGCTGTGTTATGTAGAGAATAACCTTTTGTGACACATGTATTGATGAAGAAGGTGGATATCTTTGATAGCTCATTTCAGGATGGCCTGACCAAAACTGGAAAAAATTCCGTAAAAATACAGATTTGCATATTTCATCAGACTATATTAGTCAATAATAGCAAATAAACGAGAGTTAATTACATTCTAATTAAAGTAAACAAGACTTGCTTAAATCAAGATTTACGTCATAAAAAAACAGCATATCTGTCAGGTTATAAAGAATCTTGAGCTGGTTATCTTTTAATATCAGTATTTTCATTCTATTAACCAAGCACATTTTAACTTTCAAATTAACATTGTAAGTAAGTTCTGTTGAATAAGTTGAGACTGTACGTACTCAGAGAAAGCACACTGAAGAGACAAATGTTTGAAACTTAAGAAGTTCAAGGTCATCAAAAGCATTATAAGGAATCATGTTACACTTTCATTGCACTGTTTACACAGATTGCATAATTGCTATAAATAGCACATGAGGAATCTTACAGCCCAGCTTTACCATAAAAACCCTATCACTTGACCACTCTTTTAATTGACCACTCTATTTTTTTCCTCAAAAAGTAATCTTATTTTATCCTTACCAAGTCATCCATAATGGAAATTAGAACTTTCTCTATCTGTATTTATTTGACCACCCTATCATGACAAACTATTATGAGCAATTTCTTTTAGATAACATAAATGGTGGTTCAGAATATATCAAAGTTGGGATTCAGGAAAGTTGCCTTTACATGTTTTAATCCTCCAAGATGGTAAGCATTTCACTATGAACTGTCAAAAAAAATTGAACTTTCTGATAATTCCACACTAAAATTATTTTGGCTTTGATGATTTCCTAATTAATTCAATTATTTAAAATCATATTAATTTTTTTTTCTGGGTGAATTGATAGGGTTTATACAGTACAAGAATTACATACAATGTAAGTCAAATTCTGACCAAAAATGACAAAAAAATTCCTCAAAAATACACATTTGCATATTTCATCACAATTTGAACAAATCTAAGTTGGGTTATCCCTAGGACCTGTATACCAAATAACAAAGCTGTCTGACCAGCGGTTATGAAGAAGAAGATTTTTTACCAAAAACACCTTTTTGGCATTAATTTGCCTATTTTCAACAATATCAAAAAATTAAAAAAAATAGTTTCTCAAAATCATATTTTCATTTCTACAAAACAAATATCAAATCAGTAAGTACTGCGGTTCTCAAGATATTTGAGTGGACGGACGCCTCACAAACGGACATACATACATACATACATACATACATACATACATACATACATACATACATACATACATACAGACTGACGACGGACGCCGGACGGATACCCATCCCAATAGCTTCTATAGACTATAGTCTATAGTAGCTAAAAAATCAGCTGATGTATTTAGAAATGAATCAATTTAAGAACTTGTCTCATTAATATGGCTATAAAAACTCATGATAACAGGTAGAGTGAAATGTCTGTGAGCAGAACTCCCAAATACATGTTTATTTTTACTTTGCATGCACCCCTTGTTAATATATAGCTATATGCAGCTATATGATAATTGCTTGCAATGAATTCTGCTCATGGTTCAGCGACAAACAATTCTTTCCTTAGCAGTACTCTGTTGAAACCAAATATTTCAAGTAAAGAATTATTGTCTCTGGACCGCTAGGGGCGCAGCCATAGAGGCTGTGAATGTCTCAATAAACCGAGACACATTGCAGAAAATCACATTTTTAAATGAATGTTACACGTGTGAAATCACATAATCTAAAAATATTTACAATGTCAAAAATGCATCTTTAAGATTGAAAATATACAGGATGCCATTGAAGTGGATTGAAAACTTTATGGAGAAATAAAATTCATATTACTACACTATTATTGCTCAGTTCATGTTATTTGGGCTAATTTTTTCACCTGGTCAAAGATCTATTGGTATAAGCCTGATAAAGATACTCTATTCAACCAATATTGATACATACTAGTCTTATGTTTGTTTTTTCATCGAAGTATCAGTGACAATTTAAGCATTGAAGCAGTAACTCACCATTCAACTCCATAATTTTAACTGCAATATGACACTCAGCAAGAGTGCAGGTCAATTATAATACAATTCACAACACTGGTAAAGACAGATTTCTTGAGAAGAGAAGCCACACAGTAAATAACAATTCAAATATCGGATACAAGAATACTTGTTGCAACTTCATTTTGTCAATGGGAAATCATCTCTAAAATAATAACCTGGTTCAGGTGGATAGAAAATACTGTCAAAAACTACACAGTCAAAACTGACTGCCTGTATTACTCTACCTACTTTTACTGGATGGTATATTCAAACTGACTGCCTGTATTACTCTACCTACTTTTACTGGATGGTAAATAGTCATAGACATTGTCTACCTACTTTTACTGGATGGTAAATAGTCATAGACATTGTCTACCTACTTTTACTGGATGGTATGTACAAACTGACTGCCTGTATTACTCTACCTACTTTTACTGGATGGTAAATAGTCACAGACATTGTCTACCTACTTTTACTGGATGGTATATAGTCATAGACATTGTCTACCTACTTTTACTGGATGGTATGTACAAACTGACTGCCGTATTCTCTACCTACTTTTACTGGATGGTAAATAGTCACAGACATTGTCTACCTACTTTTACTGGATGGTATATAGTCATAGACATTGTCTACCTACTTTTACTGGATGGTAAATAGTCATAGACATTGTCTACCTACTTTCACTGGATGGTATATACCAACTGACTGCCTGTATTACTCTACCTACTTTTACTGGATGGTAAATAGTCACAGACATTGTCTACCTACTTTTACTGGATGGTATATAGTCATAGACATTGTCTACCTACTTTTACTGGATGGTATGTACAAACTGACTGCCTGTATTACTCTACCTACTTTTACTGGATGGTAAATAGTCACAGACATTGTCTACCTACTTTTACTGGATGGTAAATAGTCATAGACATTGTCTACCTACTTTTACTGGATGGTATGTACAAACTGACTGCCTGTATTACTCTACCTACTTTTACTGGATGGTAAATAGTCAGAGACATTGTCTACCTACTTTTACTGGATGGTATGTACAAACTGACTGCCTGTATTACTCTACCTACTTTTACTGGATGGTATGTACAAACCGACTGCCTGTATTACTCTACCTACTTTTACTGGATGGTATGTACAAACCGACTGCCTGTATTACTCTACCTACTTTTACTGGATGTTAAATAGTCACAGACATTGTCTACCTACTTTTACTGGATGGTATGTACAAACTGACTGCCTGTATTACTCTACCTACTTTTACTGGATGGTAATAGTCACAGACATTGTCTACCTACTTTTACTGGATGGTATGTACAAACTGACTGCCTGTATTACTCTACCTACTTTTACTGGATGTTAAATAGTCACAGACATTGTCTACCTACTTTTACTGGATGGTATGTACAAACTGACTGCCTGTATTACTCTACCTACTTTTACTGGAGGGTAAATAGTCACAGACATTGTCTACCTACTTTTACTGGATGGTATGTACAAACTGACTGCCTGTATTACTCTTCCTACTTTTACTGGATGGTATATACAAACTGACTGCCTGTATTACTCTACCTACTTTTACTGGAGGGTAAATAGTCACAGACATTGTCTACCTACTTTTACTGGATGGTATGTACAAACTGACTGCCTGTATTACTCTACCTACTTTTACTGGATGGTAAATAGTCACAGACATTGTCTACCTACTTTTACTGGATGGTATGTACAAACTGACTGCCTGTATTACTCTTCCTACTTTTACTGGATGGTAGATAGTCATAGACATTGTCTACCTACTTTTACTGGATGGTAAATAGTCATAGACATTGTCCACCTACTTTTACTGGATGGTAAATAGTCATAGACATTGTCTACCTCATTTTACTTGATGGTATGTACAAACTGACTGCCTGAATAACTCTACCTACTTTTACTGGATGGTATGTACAAACTGACTGCCTGTATTACTCTACCTACTTTTACTGGATGGTATGTACAAACTGACTGCATGATTACTCTAGATACCTACTTTTACTGGATGGTAAATAGTCACAGACATTGTCTACCTACTTTTACTGGATGGTAAATAGTCATAGATATTGTCTACCTACTTTTACTGGATGGTATGTACAAACTGACTGCCTGTATTACTCTACCTACTTTTACTGGATGGTAAATAGTCACAGACATTGTTTACCTACTTTTACTGGATGGTAAATAGCCACAGACATTGTCTACCTACTTTTACTGGATGGTATATACAAACTGACTGCCTGTATTACTCTACGTACTTTTACTGGATGGTAAATAGTCACAGACATTGTCTACCTACTTTTACTGGATGGTATGTACCAACTGACTGCCTGTATTACTCTACCTACTTTTACTGGATGGTAAATAGTCACAGACATTGTCTACCTACTTTTACTGGATGGTATATACAAACTGACTGCCTGTATTACTCTACCTACTTTTACTGGATGGTAAATAGTCATAGACATTGTCTACCTACTTTTACTGGATGTAAATAGTCACAGACATTGTCTACCTACTTTTACTGGATGGTATATACAAAATGACTGCCTGTATTACTCTACCTACTTTTACTGGATGGTGAATAGTCATAGACATAGTCTACCTACTTTTACTAGATGGTAAATAGTCATAGACATTGTCACCTACTTTTACTTGATGGTATATACAAACTGACTGCCTGTATTACTCTACCTACTTTTACTGGATGTTAAATAGTCACAGACATCGTCTACCTACTTTTACTGGATGGTATATACAAACTGACTGCCTGTATTACTCTACCTACTTTTACTGGAGGGTAAATAGTCACAGACATTGTCTACCTACTTTTAACTCGATGGTATGTACCAACTGACTGCCTGTATTGCTCTACTTACTTTTACTGGATGGTAAATAGTCACAGACATTGTTTACCTACTTTAAGGGATGGTATGTACAAACTGAGTGCCTGTATTACTCTACCTACTTTTACTGGATGGTAAATAGTCATAGACATTGTCTACCTACTTTTACTGGATGGTACATAGTCATAGATATTGTCTACCTACTTTTACTGGATGGTAAATAGTCACAGACATTGTTCTACCTACTTTTACTGGATGGTATATACAAAATGACTGCCTGTATTACTCTACCTACTTTTACTGGATGGTAAATAGTCATAGATATTGTCTACCTACTTTTACTGGATGGTAAATAGTCACAGACATTGTCTACCTACTTTTACTGGATGGTATATACAAACTGACTGCCTGTATTACTCTACCTACTTTTACTGGATGGTAAATAGTCACAGACATTGTCTACCTACTTTTACTGGATGGTATATACAAACTGACTGCCTGTATTACTCTACCTACTTTTACTGGATGGTATGTACCAACTGACTGCCTGTATTACTCCACCTACTTTTACTGGATGGTAAATAGTCATAGACATTGTCTACCTACTTTTACTGGATGGTATGTACCAACTGACTGCCTGTATTACTCTACCTACTTTTACTGGATGGTAAATAGTCACAGACATTGTCTACCTACTTTTACTGGATGGTATGTACCAACTGACTGCCTGTATTACTCTACCTACTTTTACTGGATGGTAAATAGTCATAGACATTGTCTACCTACTTTTACTGGATGGTATATACCAACTGACTGCCTGTATTACTCTACCTACTTTTACTGGATGGTAAATAGTCACAGACATTGTCTACCTACTTTTACTGGATGGTATGTACAAACTGACTGCCTGTATTACTCTACCTACTTTTACTGGATGGTATGTACAAACTGACTGCCTGTATTACTCTACCTACTTTTACTGGAGGGTAAATAGTCACAGACATTGTCTACCTACTTTTACTGGATGGTATATGTACAAAATGACTGCCTGTATTACTCTACCTACTTTTACTGGATGGTAAATAGTCACAGACATTGTCTACCTACTTTTACTGGATGGTATATACAAACTGACTGCCTGTATTACTCTACGTACTTTTACTGGATGGTTAATAGTCACAGACATTGTTTACCTACTTTCACTGGATGGTAAATAAAAAATTACTGCCTCTATAACACTACCTTCTTTTACGGGATGGCCTTGACCTTATACTTCTGATTGTATATCTCTACCTACATTTACTGGACGATGGTAATACCATGGAGGTAGTAGAGACTACCTCCATGGTAATACAAAATAACTGCCTCGATTACTCACCTACTGTTACTGGATAGTATCGAGAGACACACGCTGTTAACCTTCTTTTACTGGATGATATACACAAGATTATTGCGTATTAATATACTATATTACACAATCTTTTTATGGTGAGGAATGGATTGCCAAGCCACTGCACATCGTACCTTCTTTTACTGGATCGATGGGAAACTACCTTCACCGTGTTCTGTGTGTGCAGTTGATGGTAAGTATGCGTCGCTTAAACAGAGATGAGGACTGTTATCTTGTTCACAAGTGTGTCTCTGATAACTGCAGAAATCATGGATAAAAAATAACACTTACAGCACGCAAGGATTCAATTTGGAACGACAGACGATGTGTTGTTAGTCGCATATCAATGGCGGACAAACGCTGGTTTACACTGACATGGCAAAGGATATTTACTTATCAGGCCCGCCCACTGTAAACGTCATATGTCAAACGGGCGATTATGCAAATGACCTGCTTTTACTGGATGCGAAATTTTAGAGCACTCTGTGAGCGCCCTCTACTTCTAAATACAAATTTTCTCTGAAACCTGAGCTGTTGACGTGCAATGATGGGGTCAACAAACTTTTGCGATGTCAACAAACTATCCTGCACTGATGGCAACACTGCGCCGCTTTCGTATATACATGTACTCAGTTATTCGGCGATTAAACTTTCCTGCTATTTTTATGCTTCAAGTTTTTGAACCAAATAACAAATAATCCATTACCAAGAAGGAACACTCCGTGACTCGACTCGACGAGCACAACTTGAAGGTATAAGACAGAAGCTAAATATACTTATTCCTTCCCGTCACGCGCCAGCCCTGCGTAAGATTGCGTAGGAGATGGTACAGGGTTATACACGGCCTCCCACCACAGGCCGTATAACGCCGAGAACACAAAGCATCGTGCGCAGGGCTCTAACTCGCGTGCGTCCTTTGACGTGTACGTACAAACTTAACTTGTGCAGTCAGAGATGAGCAAGTATGACGACGGTGGTTTTCGTAAATAAACGGTGTTTGCGAGTGCATATCCTCAACGTGAAATGTCGCACGTACATAGCTTTCCGGTGCAGGCAAGTTATTACTAGTAACTCTCTAAATTTTGCCAATGATCAACGCTGCACTACAGCAAATAGGCCAACCCGGTTCGAATCGACCACGGTACAAACAAGGCAATGTGCGCAACGCGCACAGACGTACGTGTATTTCCATACGCGTTCAGTACACATTGGGTTTTGTTTGTACCGGCATCACGTGATTATTGGGCGTACTGAGTGTGTAGAAACGGGCGTAACGCATCGCGTCCTTTTTATTCCGGAGTAGAACCATTGCGCAATGAGCCTATCCCATAGTTCTTTGTTGTGTTTTGGTTTACAATATTTTTTGCCAGTGTAGATCCAACTGAGTATCATATACTGATAGAAATATCAATGTTTCGTCTGTTGGTTCAAAATCCTGATTCAAAAGTATCACACAATTGCAATTTTTCTGTCAACCTGAAGCGAATTCTAACATTTTGGGTTGACTCAACTGGGTATAACCGAGCGCACTGGAAAATCCCGGTTGGCATTCGAGTGCACATAACACTGCGTGTGTTGTCACTCATACGGTCACGTAGTACTGCCGGCCCCATTTATGGTCATAGACATGGGCGATGTCTGGGCTTGGCCAATGAACGATCAGCTGCCGTGACGTCAACATTCCTATTAAAATGAAAGTCCCGTGACTTGACGAAATTTGCATGCTATTATACACAACGACAGCGGCGTGGAAGTACTGCGGAGCGACGTTTCACTTTTCAGAAAAACTACGCGAAGTGTTGAGTTTACCAAATGTAAATTTTTGTCCAGTCATTCTACTATCCATATGCTCAATGAGAAGACGAACATTATTCAAAAACATCGGCGTTAGATAGGCGATAATAAGTGTGGAGCCTGTGCACCGTACCTACGTTTGTTGGAAAGTGGACGACGAACTGGACTTCACATTTGGCGCACAAATAGCATTCCGCCAGAATTCAGAAATCGATTTGTAACCTTGGCTGGTACCACTAGCTTGTTGTCCTGAGCCCCGGAAATCGAAGTATTGATCGGGCATTGCGAAACACAAACACAACAGGAGAAAAGAAGCCGGGCGTATGTCACCATGGCCGACGTTTGGTTGAAATTGTCCAAACTACTTATCCTTAAAATGGTGAGCTCGCACGTTCTTTTCATTATTCTCTTCTTTGTGTTGAGCGCCATTTTAATGGTAAATTTGCTCAACTCTGGTCCTGGCGGCAAATTGGACAATGAGAATGACATTTACGCGAGCAGGCACGGGCTGACGAGAGGGATTAAAGCTTGGAAAGATCCCAAACGGTCTGTTGTCACTGACAAAACCCCATATTGGAATATCGTCGAAGACCTTGACAGCATACGAACTAAAGCTCCACAATGTAAACAAGGCACCGGCGTTGTGCTCCTGGTATTAGTTACCTCGGCTCCCGGCCACTTCGAAAGGAGAGTAGCAATACGCAACACTTGGGCGAGAGACAAAAGTGACAGCAAAAGTTCCAACGCAACATGGAAAACCATCTTTCTCATAGGAAAAAGTCGCGACTTTGTTATCAATAGACGACTGAGGAAGAATTCCGAGAACACGGCGATGTGGTTCTCGGGGACTACATGGATTCCTACCGTAATTTGACTTTGAAAGTTCAGCACGGTATGAAATGGGCAGCCGACAATTGCCAGCCGCAGTATCTTTTGAAAACGGACGACGACTGTTTCATCAGTACTCGATTCTTAACGGAATTTCTTAGCGAACACAACAGTATAAAAACAGGCTTGTATGCCGGGAGCGTGTTTAACGAGCGGGAGGTTATTCGCAACCGGCTAAGTAAATGGTACGTGTCCACACAGGATTTCCCGCGGTCCGTCTACCCACGGTACGCCAGCGGAACTGGTTACATCGTGTCCGGCGACGTTCTCCAGGGAATCGTTGGAGCGGCCAGCCAGGAGAAAGCTTTTCCGGTCGAAGATGCGTACACCGGCGTCCTAGCGAGTAAGATAGGTGCCTCCCTTGTAGACACAGGTAGATTTACGATGTACAGTAACAAATGGAGGGTTTGTAACTATCTTTACTTTCTTGTGATCCACGGGGTTACTCCAGAGCAACAATACCTAGCTCTGAAATACACAGACGATGCACTTGAAAAGTGCCCTGGTCAATCGCCGTCAACTACATGGTAATGGAATTTTAAGGGACTTGTTAATTGTAGTCAATGCTACTACAATGCAGACAAATATGTACATAGGTTCTATTTTCGTATATACAGTCCTGGAGTTATTTTTCCTCAATGTACCTTTCAGTCAGTCGAAGATGATCTGTTTACTTGATTGACATTCGAAAGTTGACGTCAGAATTTTACAGTTCTCAGTATATTTGCTTCTACCTGTACTTCCATCAACATAGCAATGCAAAAAAAACCCCGAAAACATCCAGTTGTAAGCTTTTGGTCATTTTAACCATGTTCTCTCCCAAAAGATTCTGGTAAAGTCATAAGTCCCAGCCTAGGTTAAAACCCTAAGCATGATGTGATTTGTTTTCCCTATCTTTTGATAAAAGATGACATTCATTGATTTCATTTTGTTTTGAGGTGACATTTCAGAATTGTGTGCGTATGTGCTGTGTGAAATCATTATCCCATCTTCACATATACAGGGTCCATTGATTGATGAGCAACAAAATAAGTGTGTGATCTCTTCTGAAATTGAAGTATTCAAGATTTTTTTTTATCATGACTACTACTAAAGATATCAAAAATATATGTGTCAATAATTACACTGTTGACGTACTTCTCCTTCCCAAACTTCATCATCAACATAGCAATGCAAAAATCTTTGTCACGAAAATATGTCAGCAGTTGAGGTATATGGCTTTGACCAGAGCTTACCTGGATGTTTTCACAAAAGATATTCAGAGTTTAAGAGTTTAAAACTGCTACAGTTTGTCAGTTTGTCATGTTCCAAGGAGAGGGGGGGGGTTTTCATGTGTGTTCAAGATGAAGCCAGAATAAAGAAATGTATGTGTTTCCTGCTTCCAGGAAATAGAATGAGTTAATTGGGAATTTTGGTTTCTTTATTTGTACCTAACTTTGACCCGAGATATAAAAGCAATATATGTTGTGCATTTTGTTTAATATTTTCAAAAATGCAAACACTGTGTTGGATTGAGAGGTTTTAAATGATAAATATAGGGTCATGGGAAACACATACATAATTTTAGTTTGCTTTACAGGGAACTTGTACATTTAAGAAAAGGCAGGGAAAATTAAATAACTTTCCGTTGTTAAAAAATGCAGTAAATATGCATGATTTTAGGATTGTGCTTGTTAGTGAAGCAGATGGCTCCTCTTTTCAGTCAATGCAAAATTGTTCATCATTATCAGATACACAACATCACAATATTTTGTGATTATGAAGTTGATTACATTTTTTTGGAATGTTTTAGAGATGGTTATATTTTCAAGTGACTGGAAGCGGTATTCCCGTAGATTCTTAGTAACGCTTCCAAAATGAAATTCCGCTTCAGGATATAGTGCCAAGGTACATTGTTTTGTGATTTAACAGTTCTGCTGGTGAAAAATAATAGCAAAATGCCACTACAATGCAAAGCTTGACACACTGTCTGAAAATCGCAATGTTGGTTGGTGTCACCATTTGAAGGTAGTCCATCTATCGTGGAGGGACAGTGATATGAATTTTGTTAGATGGGCATACATATGTACTGTGATTTACAAAATTTGTTTATGTGGTTGAAGGTCAGGTAACCTTTCCAATTTTTTGCCCGTTTCCTAATACTTATAATATCGTGAAAGTTTGGTTGTGGAGGCCTGCCCAGGCCCCACATAGTTTCTGGTCGGCTGCTTGTCATTGATGAAGATTTTGCGGTGGCAGTGACTGTGTTCAGGCATTCCTTCAATTGTGTACTGTCTGAGCTTGTTAACCCTTTCAAACCTAAACCCGTATATATAAGGGTAGCTCTGGTAAGTTACCAGATAGCCTGGTCTGAAAAGGTTAAAGGGTAACCACATGATATTGAATCAGTAGAGTGTGAATCTGTGGCCTGGAATGATCCTACACCTACATTTGTATTTAGTGCTCTGAAGTGTGATACCAGTGTACTGATTCTGTAGCAGCTGCCCAACAATACTTCACCCATTTTCAGAGGAAACACAACTTTTTCCAAATGTGGCTGCATGAAAACCGGATATTTTATTCAAGTTTCTCTAATCTCACAAGTAGCTGCAGTGATTGAAAGAAGCCGTTGCATTTTACTAGCGTTTGGTTGGAGAGAATGAAATTTTTGTGAGACTCTTAAATTTTTGTTTGAATTGGTCCAGGTCAGAGTGCCATCTGCATGGAAATTTCCAAGGACATTTCCAATGAGCGAATTCTTCACCATTGAGGGCGCTTACCAACTAATATGGATAATGCGTGTTCTGAAGCGTAGTTAAACTTTTGTCCAATACCTCGGACATCCCATTGTAGTCTTTCTTGACCCGCCCAAGAATAAAGAAATACATTGAAAAGCTATTGATTTTTTATCTGTGGGTAGAAATGTTTCACAATCTCCAGTTACCTCACAAAAGTATTTACAAAAGAATGAAATGCAGCTGTAGCAATTTTTGTCTGATGTATAAATTTATTACCTTCGGAAAATTTCACAACTGTGGTTGACGATGTTGCTGACATTGATTTTTTTGACACATGAACACTTTTGCCATTTCAATGCAAACCTTCAAGTTGGTGGTGGAGGGAAAGAGAGATATGTTTCATTGTTTTAATCATAATTTAACAGCAATAATGAGATTGTTGCTCTACTAGTTAAGATTAACTTTAATGTATCTTTAGATCTGTAACTATACTTCTGTTAAACACAGCTGACACATTTAATTTTTTTTTCTGATGAACGAAGCATTAACTTGCGTCATCTGATCAGAAAGTCATTCAGTCAAAGTATGTTCTCTTATGTAGGACTCTTTTATTGATGTTTTACATGCAGTGATGCATGAAGATGACATGACATGAAGTGAAAATATTCCGCAGTCATTCCAAAACACATGAATGAATAGTTCGGAAAGCTTTCTAATGTTCTGACCTGTCTGAAAAGCATTCTATTCTGATTTGGAAAGAGGTTAGAAAAAGGTAAATGTTGGTGACGGAGATGTTTACTACATAAATTTTGTCTCTTTCATGCGGGTTAAACCACAAAAGCCAGACAGTCTGTAACACAAGACGCGCTAACGTGAATAGGTCAACATTTATATCTGACATGCCCTTTAAGGTCACCAGGCATTGAGTTTCGTGTTTTCAGTGGAGTCCAAAGAGTGGTGGTTGCAAATCTTGACTTGTCTGACTGGTAGGCTTTGTCACTTTATTGTTACTAACCAGTGTCGTCAATAGTCAGTAGCTGTCATTGGTAGTCAAAGCACATACAGTCTTCACGAGTATTCTCTTGGCTGCGATTTCAGTCCCGTAAGTCGACAAGTTTATATTTGTACCACTGTACCATGAACCTGAGTGTACATACTTGTTGCATGTATCTGTACAAACCCTACTTTCCAATAGAATTACTAGTTTTGAAACTTCATTTCATGCGCAGTGTTAAGTATACTGACGGGTTCTTTAATTGACTACTAGTTCAAAACCTTCAATTAACATAACAGAAAATTGAGAAATACCTTAATTTATGATGTATTTACAAGTTCACATTCTATACGACCTTTAGATAAAAAAAACTTGTGCTTTTATCAGTGTCTTCTGGTATTGTCATTTTACTCCAGTGTTACAAATTCATGTACAAGTACACAATTCGACTACTTCATCACCTTCAATTAATATATAAGTTATATTGTCATGTAGAGTATACTAGTATTTACACATTCATTTTCTAGATTAAGTATTTAAGTGGCATATATAACAAATGTAAAGAAATCTGCCTTTTTGTTAGATTGCTATCTCAACTTGTGATGTGTCCTGTTTTTCATGTACTTCATAGATGAGGAAAGGAGATTGATTAAAGTAGAATCAATTTTCTTCCAGAATGGTTTTAAGTTTTTCCCTGAAGTTTGTTGCAAAGACTGCCAGCCTTGTGTAATATCTGCTTGATCAGTGGAAAAGAATAAAATTTGAAAGTTTAAGTACACACAAACTTCACTGTGAATAAGCATGAACATACTGTAGCAGAGAGTAAGTGTGAAAGTCTTTTAATAAACTTGTGACATGTATCATCATCCAGTGTTATAAACGTAGATGTACTTCAAAAGTGTATTTCAAAGGATTTTTTTCCATGTCAAGAACTGGTGAACATATTCATTCATTCAACAAGATGAGTAAAGTGAAGTTATATTCTGAAAAAAGCCATTTTGCAGTTGTGGGCAGAATACCTTCCTAAAAATTTTCACAAGAACAATAATGCATATGATCATGCAAGTAAAGCTCACAATCTGTAATTTGTGCAATGTCATTCATATAAAAATATATATATATATGTATGTATGTAAACATCAGCCTCTATGAACCTGTATTTGTTGGAGCACAGGTTTTGGTCAGAATCTTTCACAAGATACTGCTTTACTGTCAGGGAATATAACCCAGAGCATTCCCCATGACAAATTTTCTGTAAAGTTTAACAACATCATTGTTGTAGAAAAGAAAAGTCTAGTTCACACCGGACATGTTGCATTTATTTATTGCAGGCACAGACATTACAAAGAAAATCACCAAGAAATTGCACTTGCCAAGAATGAACTTTGTCATTGTGACATATCTTATTTAAGAATAAGAATTTTGAGTATTTTTGTTGAAAGTAATAGTAAGAAAAGGAAATAAAGGATGCATTTGAATTGTACCGCAACTGCGTGATGTAGTAGCTTTATATTTATCAGGTGACCTCTGGCTTAAAACAACACAAATGTCAATCTTGCCAACTTCTAGATTTCGTTCTTTGCTCTCTGGCACATTTTTAGCTCACATTTAGTATATGTATACATACCAAAGACACTTTGTATGCAAAGGTGATGGCATCTGTATGTGTGTACATGTATGTATGTCTGCCCACATCAAAAACACTTTAAAAAAAGCAGCACCTACCATGTTAGTATTTGGTGTACAGTTGCACCTGGGAATGGAAATGTGAATTTGTGCAAAATGAACATGTTAGTGTCAAAAATATGCAAAATGGGTAAAAAAAAGATAAATCCTGCGAATTTCTAAAACTCTGTAAGCACAGGTCAGATTTGGTTGAAACTTGGTATGAAGGTTCCTTTAAGTAGCCTTACATGAGGGTGTGTTCCAATTGTAATAAAATTTCATACTTAATATTTTGGGGAGATTTTTCCCATTTTTACCCCCCAAAAAACTGAAAGTGCTTGTCCGATTGCTTTGCAACTTGATATGCATGTTCCAAGGAGTGATCTCAGTCAGGTAATTTTCTCCTTTTTTTGGTCAATCTATGTCTGACACCATTTCTCAGGTTTCTTTGAAATTCAATATAAAGGTCCTTGAATGATCTACATCACTTTTATACAAACGATGATGAAACATGCAATATTGTATTTTTTGGGCAATTGTTGGTGTTTTTTGGTAACAAAAAAAAACAAATAACCTTGATACAAAATTATGGATTCCCCCAGTTTTACATTCTCGCGAGCCAGAGCAATAATTTCCACTCCGCTGACCTAAACGGGTAGCGCTGAGCTGTTGCCGTAAAGAGGCGCGTGGTTTACGATGATGCAGTTTTAAACACATGGTTTGGCTTATGATGTCCTTTGGGACTTGTATATCAAATTGCAAAGCTATCACGGAGTCAGACAGTTTTTGGAGATTTTGTTAACAAGAATTGGCAAAAAATGACCCAAATATAACAATATACAAATTGTGTATTTCCCCACAATATGACAATATCTGACTGTGGTCATCCTACAGGACCTGTAAACCAAATATCAAAGCTGAAATCTGACCAGTGGTTTTTAGTCCCCATGGACACCATCCGGGGGGGACTTAAAGGTTTGGTCATGTCTGTGCATCCGTCCATCCGTCCGTTCACGCAATATCTCAGACATGCCCTGGTCAATTTCTTTCAAACTTTGCACAAGGATAGTACCCTACCCCATACAGGTGAACGTCGATTTGTTTCACAATGCGATCAAATTTGGACGTGTTAGAGGACTTTTTAGTTTACACCTCCATAGACTCCCATGTATAAGGCAGTTCTACATAGTCTCCCATGTATGAGTCAGTTCTCCATAGACTCCCATGTATAAGGCTGAGAAAAATAAAAATTTAGTTTCTCATCGTATTCATATTGCAAAAAGGATGCAGTGACACAGTTTTTAGTCCCCACGGATGAAGTCCAGGGGTTTATAGATTGGGTCATGTCCGTCCATTCGTCCATCTATTTGTCCATCAGTTCACGCAGATATCTCAGATATTTTGACAAAATGTCATGTGACCTCGGTGACCTTTGACCTCAAATATACATATTTGTCCATAACTCAGTAACCACAAGTGCTACACCCTTCATATATGGTATGATGGGACACCTTATGACGCCACATATTGTACCTCATTAATTATGTGCATATCTAATTTTGAGCAAGCCAATAGAGCTAGAGGTCTGATTTTTGGTATATGGGGATAACTTAGCAATACAATTTTTTGACAAAATGTCACATGACCTCAATGACCTTTGACCTGAAATATACATATTTGTCCATAACTCAGTAACCACAAGTGGTACACCCTTCATATATGGTATGATGGGAGACGTTATGACGCCACATACTGTACCTCATTAATTATGCACATATCTAATTCTGAGCAAGCCAATAGAGCTGGATGTCTGATTTTTGGTATATAGGGATAACTATAAGATAGAAGTTTTTTGAAAAAATGTCATGTGACCTTGATGATCTTTTAGCTAAAATATATGTTATGTCAATAAATAAGTAACCACAAGTGCTTTGTCCTTTATACTTAGTAGGATGGGAGACCTTATGACAACAAACGCTTTACCTCATTAATTATGCACATATCTAATTCTGGGCAAGCGAATAGAGCTAGAGGTCTGATTTTTGGCATATAGGGATTAATTAGCAATACAATTTTTTTTCAAAATGTCACATGACGTCGATGACCTTGAACTTGATTATACATATATATGCATAACTCAGTAACCACAAGTTCTATACCCTCCAATTTTGATAGGATATTAGACCTTAAGATGTCACATCTTGCACCTCATTTATTATATGCATATGTATTTCATGGCTGGCCAATACAGCTAGAGGTCTGATCTTTTTTACCGATTTAGATCCATAACTTAGACATGCCTCATGTGTTTCAAATTTGGAACAACGACATAGACCTATGTGCCCATAGATCTCAACATATACACTCCAGTGATACTTCTTAATGACCACATTTCCCTGCCCCATCAAGACTAATACTATGTAATTGTCAATGACATTGTTAGTCCCCACGGACACCGTCCGGGGGGGACTTATAGGTTTGGTCATGTCCGTGCGTGCGTCCGTGCGTGCGTCCGTGGTGGTGCGTCCGTCCGTTCATGCAGATATCTCAGACATGCCCAGGTCAATTTCTTTCAAACTTTGCACAAGGATAGTTCCCTACCCCATACAGATGCACGTCAATTTGTTTCACAATGCGATCAATTTGGCCGTGTTAGAGGACTTTTTAGTTTTCACCTCCATAGACTCCCATGTATAAGGCAGTCTCCATAGACTCCCATGTATAAGGCAGTCCATAGACTCCCATGTATAAGGCAGTCCATAGACTCCCATGTATAAGGCAGTCTCCATAGACTCCCATGTATAAGGCAGTCCATAGACTCCCATGTATAAGGCAGTCCATAGACTCCCATGTATAAGGCCAAGAAAAATAAAAATTTAGTTTCTCATCGTATTCATATTGCAAAAAGGATGCAGTGACACAGTTTTTAGTCCCCACAGATGAAGTCCAGGGGGCTTATAGATTGGGTCATGTCCGTCCGTGAGTCCATCTGTGAGTCCATCCGTTCATGCAGATATCTCAGATATTTTGACAAAATGTCACGTGACCTTGGTGACCTTTGACCTCAAATATATATATTTGTCCATAACTCAGTAACCACAAGTGCTACACCCTTCATATATGGTATGATGGGACAGCTAATGACGCCACATATTGTACCTCATTAATTATGTGCATATCTAATTTTGAGCGAGCCAATAGAGCTAGAGGTCTGATTTTTGGTATATAGGGATAACTTAGCAATACTTTTTTTTTTCAAAATGTCACGTGACCTCAGTGACCTTTGACCTCAAATATACATATTCGTCCATAACTCAGTAACCACAAGTGCTACACCCTTCATATATGGTATGATGGCACAGCTTATGACGCCACATATTGTACCTCATTAATTATGCACATATCTAATTTTGAGCAAGCCAATAGAGCTAGAGGTCTGATTTTTGGTATATAGGGATAACTTAGCAATACAATTTTTTTGACAAAATGTCACGTGACCTCGGTGACCTTTGACCTCAAATATACATATTTGTCCATAACTCAGTAACCACAAGTGCTACACCTTCATGTATGGTATGATGGGACACTTTATGATGCCATAAATTGTACCTCATTAATTATGTGCATATCTAATTTTGAGCAAGCCAATAGAGCTAGAGGTCTGATTTTTGGTATATAGGGATAACTTAGCACTACAATTTTTTTGACAAAATGTCATGTGACCTCGGTGACCTTTGACCTCAAATATACATATTTGTCCATAACTCAGTAAACACAAGTGCTACATCCTTCATGTATGGTATGATGGGACACTCTATGACGCCACATATTGTACCTCATTAATTATGTGCATATCTAATTTTGAGCGAGCCAATAGAGCTAGAGGTCTGATTTTTGGTATATAGGGATAACTTAGCAATACAATTTTTTGACAAAATGTCATGTGACCTTGGTGACCTTTGACCTCAAATATACATATTTGTCCATAAGTCAGTAACCACAAGTGCTGCACCCTTCATATATGGTATGATGGGACACTTTATGATGCCATATATTGTACCTCATTAATTATGTGCATATCTAATTTTGAGCGAGTCAATAGAGCTAGAGGTCTGATTTTTGGTATATAGGGATAACTTAGCAATACAATTATTTTGACAAAATGTCACATGACCTCGATGACCTTTGACCTCAAATATACATGTTTGTCCGTAACTCAGTAACCACAAGTGGTACACCCTTCATATATGGTATGATGGGAGACCTTATGATGCTTCATACTGTACCTCATTAATTATGCGTATATCTAATTCTGAGCAAACCCATAGAGCTGGATGTCTGTCATACATATGCACATAGATTTGTTCTGTGATACGATCCAATAAGGCCGCCATGTGGCCATTTTATTACGATTTTTCATGTCCTGAACTACAGCTCAGACATGTATCAAGCGAATTATTCAAAAGTATTTTTATCACAGACCTAATGAAGAGGACTCTATCCTCTCTGAGGACCTGTAATCAAAGTACTACCCATTAACAAGTGGGGACTGTGTCATCAACGATGACTTGTTTAAGAAAATATTGGCCAAAATTACAAAAAAATAGCCCACTATACTAATACTACTAATTCACAGATTTTGGCATAATTTGAAGAAATCTCACTTATATCATCCCTAGGGACATGCATACCAATATCAATGCTGTCTGACCAGAACTTTTGAAGAAGAGTTTTGACCAAAATGACAAAGATTGCCTTAAAATAACACATTTGCATATTAAATCACAATTTGGACAATCTCATTTAAGGTAATCTTTACCTGTAAAATTTATCAAAGGTGTCTGACAAGCTGTATTACAGCAAAATTACTGATTGAGACAAATAAGAAGTCATTGAGGTCTCAGTCTATAAGAAAACCACTACCACTGTCAGTAATTAAAGGCGCCCTTCTCAATCCCAGGTTCTCGCATTAGCAAATGTGTCAATAGCTCATTAACAGTTTTTCATTCTTTTGTTTTCCATTGAATATTTTATCAAGTACATAATATTTATATTAGATAAATCTGATAATTGAGTGGGGGCTTAAAGTTTGTTCTTGGTAGTAGTCTAAAAGCATGTGGCTCAAAGCGACTAAGGATTTTAAAGACTAAATGCATAGAAATAACTAAGACTAATCACATTACTTAAGGGTGGTTACGAGGGTGTGTCCCCCTCCTGCCACTGCAAATTTTGATTTTTAGCTACTATAGACTATAGTCTATAGAAGCTATTGGGATGGGTATCTGGCTGGCGTCCGGCGTCAGTCTGTATGTATGTATGTATGTATGTATGTATGTATGTTTGTATGTATGTACCGGTATGTCTGTTTGTGAGGCATCCGTCCACTCAAATATCTTGAGAACTGCAGTACTTACTGATTTGATATTTGTTGTGTAGATGAAAAATATTATTATGAGAAACTTTTTTTTTTAATTTTTTGATATTGTTGAAAATATGCAAATTAGTGCCAAAAAAGGCGTTTTTGGTAAAAAATCTTCTTCTTCATAACCGCTGGTCAGACAGCTTTGTTATTTGGTATACAGGTCCCTAGGGATAACCCAACTTAGATTTGTTCAAATTGTGATGAAATATGCAAATCTGTATTTTTAAGGAATTTTTTTGTCATTTTTGGTCAAAACTTTATTTCATCAAAACCGCTTGTCTGACAGCTTTGATATTTGGTATATAGGTTCCTACAGATGAACTTAATATGATATGTTGAATATATGATGAAATCTGCAGTTTTGTATTTTTGGTGAAATGTTTGCTATTTTTGGTCAAAAAATGTGTTGCTCAAAAAAACTACTTGTCTGATGCCTTTGATATTTGGTATACAGATTCCTAGGGGTTCTCTTAGTGTGATATAGTGAAATTTGATGAAATCTTCAATTTTTGTATTTTTGGGTCAATTTTTGCCATTTTTAGTCGAACATTTGTTTCTCAAAAGTTACTCATCTGATAGCTTTGATATTTGGTATATAGGTTCCTAGGCTTTACCTTAATGTAATATATTGAAATTATGATGAAATCTTCAATTTTGTATTTTTGCAGCTAATTTTGCCATTTTTGGTCAGGCCATCCTGAAATGAGCTATCAAAGATATCCACCTTCTTCATCAATACATGTGTCACAAAAAGTTATTTTCTACATAACACAGCAGAGCTCTGTCAACTGTTGGGTCGCTTGTTTTTTCAAAACCGCTGGTCAGACAGCTTTAATATTTGGTTTACATGTCCCTAGGATGACCTTAGTGAGATAATTTCATACAGTCAGGAAATACCCCATGTCTATAGTAGCTTCGGGGACTTTGGCCCTATGTTTACATATTAAAATGGGGTTATTTGGTGGCCATTTTGAGTGTTTTTAAAAGTGTTTTCATGAAGTCTCAAATATGTAAGACACATAATACTTTCCCATTATTACCTTGTCAACAGACAATGGATATCCTGATAGGAAAAACTTCTATTTTTTCCCTGCTTAGTTCAAAAATTCAAATTAAAGCAAAGACATCAAAATGCAGCTTCTGCATATGTGTATGTAACAGAAGTACTTAGAATTTCTAATATCAAAAGTTTATGTGTTACATTCTAGGTTCAAATTCTGGGTATAGCAATTCATTGGAATGCAGTTTCTATTTAGATATTTACTAATAAAGGTGATCTTTTGATATGCTTTGAAAGACCAAATTAAGGACATTATTAATGGAGAGTTTTATAAGAAGTCTATGTTACGGCATATTCTTGCAACCTTATCTAACCCTGGTCACAGTGCACTTCAAATGTTGTGCTCAAAAGTGTTAGAAATTGAAAAAGACTAGTTCTAGAAACATTTAATATAGGGGCGAGTACGGTAACAACTTTTGTTGACAAATAATGATAAGCCAGGCACATCTTGTAAAGAGCAATAATGGAAACAATATATATAGTCTAGGCTATGTGGACAACCTGGATATTTTCCAGTGTAAGGATAAGAAACAGTTGCAGAAGCACAACAAGTGAATAATACCACTTAATTGAAACAATGGGTAAATGTAAAACAACAAGAAAAGTGTCATTTAAGGTAGTACGCGCCTCAAAAGTGAAAGACTTAAACATTTGCTCAAACTTTCCCTAAGAAATCTTTCAACCACTCTCTTTCCAAACCAATAATAAAAAGCAGAGGTCACTGTGCAAATTTGGTACTAAAGAAACAACCCAAGATTCACCGATATTTAAAATTCAAAATGGCCACCATCCCTGTGTTAACTCTATGGAGAAAAAAAAAAATTTTCGAATTTCGAAAAACTAAGCCCACAAAAAGTTTTCTTTCACCTGGAGCTTTAAAATGAACCCCCACAAGTGATATATCAGAAAAGAATTGTAAAAATTTGAGAGTCCAAATATCTATCCGCGAGGCGTGTAATTACCTTAAAATATCAATCAAATCAGAACAATACGGAAAGGAAATGAAATTAATTCATATGTTATGAAAATGTCATGAACAAAGGGTGCACCAACAATGAAAAATGTTATGAAAATAAGGTGCCCAAAGGGCACTCCAACATTGAAAGATATTATAAAAATAGTGACAATGTCACTATTCGCTCCCATATAGTTATCAAAACAAGCCAACAATTGTATGAAACATGGACATACATACA
Source organism: Ptychodera flava (assembly GCF_041260155.1). Lineage (NCBI taxonomy): Eukaryota > Metazoa > Hemichordata > Enteropneusta > Ptychoderidae > Ptychodera > Ptychodera flava. Next base: position 21,435,356 of record NC_091935.1, read on the forward strand.
GACAGACTGACATACACAGACTGGCACAGAGTGATGACATTGGCCCTCAAGTGTGCCTTGGCCCATGGAGAGTGATAAAGATATAACAAACAGCTGAATGTAATGATAAAATAGTTAAATATAGGCGAACAGGCACTTAGGGTTAATATGTTACAGCAATTTGATTAGTTTCTTTTTCTTTAATACTTCTGTGATAATTTTTAAGACAATCAATCTGCAGGGCAGTTTATGTATTGACAAATATGTTATCTTTTACAAGCACACAGCAAACTGTTCTTAATTTTTCATTTACAATATTTGACATAGACTGAAATACATAACATGCAACCAATGTTTACATTTTGCCAATACACGCGATACATGGAGAGATTTCAACATACAATCATTAACTCAGAAACCCGACAGGGAAAAGTAAACATTGTTTTCTTCCAGAACAACTTGTGTATCCACATCTGGAACAACTTACAAACTTTAACCAATTACACAAGGACGATGACACAAGAGATGAAGTTAAGAAATTTAACTGTGGTGAACTTGACTATTCCTTTAAAATCCTTACCTAACTTGACATCTTAAACTAATACATGTACACTGCATGGTTAATTGCCCACAAAAATGCATCAGGGGTGGACCATTTGATAAAGGGGGGATGTCTGGAAGATTGATGAGGTACATTATCTTTTAATCCGATCCACTGTACATTTTTTTTCCCACTCTCCCACCCCTTCTCTGGCTGATTTTTTTATTGACATATTGTTTGGAATTTTTTTTCAAAATCTGCCACGAACCCCCGCCCCCATATATCAAATGGTCCACCCCTTTGAACTGACCATCTTTGCATGAGATATACAATGACAAGATCGCAGGAACTGTGTCAACTATTTACAACCTTGATACTCTTAAACATTTAAAAAATTTTTGAATATATTTGTTGGAAACTAAACCCGCTAAAATCACCTCAGCTATGTTTTCTAATGATTTTTTTACCGCATTTCAACACAAACTACAGTTTACCATATCAAATGCTTACTAAACCACCACATTATATACTCTTATTCTAGTTCCAGTAGGTATAAAATTACCAAAAAAATCTTAAAAATACAAAATGAAAGATATCCCTGTAAAATTGACAGTTTTGCAAAGTTGCCCCAAAAATTCAAAATTCCAGATTTCAACCTAATTTCAATATATCATATTTACAAAAACCCTAAGAACCTGTTTACTAAATATCAAAGCAATCAGACTGGTGAATTTTGAGAAACAAATTTTTTGACCAAAAATGACTAAAATTGCCCCAAAAATACAAAATTGCAGATTTCATCCTAATTTCAATATATTTTATTAACATAAACCCTAGGAACGTGTACACTAAATATCAAAGCTACCAGATCAGTAGTTTTAGGAAAACATTTTTTTCAACCCAAAAAAAGGCAAAAATTACCCCAAAAAATAAAAAATTGCCAGTTTCAACCTAACTTCAATACATTATATCGAGATAAATCTTAGATACCTGTATACCAAATATCAAAACTCTCAGCTCAGCACTTTTTGGATAAAAAATTTTTTGACCAAAAATTGGGAAAATTGCCCCAAATTTACAAATATGATAATATCAATACAATTTGTACAAACTTAACTGAAGTCATCCTGAGGAACATGAATATTAACTTTCAGAGTGATCAGACGAGCGATTTCAGAGAACAAGATTTTTCGACTAAAAACGGAAAAAAATACCCTAAAAATACAAACATGCAAATTTCACCCCAATTTGTGCACACATAATTAAGGATACCTAAAGGAATTTGCATACTAAGTTTCAACCCAATCTGACCAATGCTTACTGAGTTTTAGCCATTTGCAGGATTTTTCCTTTTTTCCCCTCATTTGCATGGTTTTGGCACTGACATATTCAATTGATCAAATTCACATCTCCACCCCTAGGTGCACCTGTACACCAAATACTAAGATGGCAGCCGTTGCGGTTTAGGAGTTTTTGATCTGGACGGACTAACAGACATACATACATACATACATAAACACAGACGCCATTTTGCCACCTTATAAGAATACCTCCCATTTGCATATAAACATATGCATATATGGAAGCTAAAAATAGTGTGCCTGAAGGGCTCGCTGAAAATCAAAAATGTTATAAAATGGAGCGCCGTAAATTTCAAGTAAAGACTTAAAGTAAATGTCCAAGCATTATTTTTACTCTATATTCGATGGCTATCTTTTTATTTTATCTACCGTTCACGTCATTGGTTTTTTTTTTCAGAGGCAACCTTTCTGGAATCTTTTTTCCCCGGAAATCTTCCAATCGGACCCCCCCAAAAAAAATCACGTGGTCCACCCCCAACTTTGATTCCTGGGGCCTGGCGACCTCATTTTGGAGTTTGACATAACTGAAGACACCGCAGACTTGATTTTAGGGAGCCTTCAGTAATTACAGGGGGTGGGCCGGTCTATCAGGCAAATTATTGACAATTTTCTCCCACAAAACATGCTATAACTGCATATTATATATGTTTGATAATGTATTTAAATGTACTTTGCTTGAAGTGGGAAGTAACATGTGTATTTGTGTACCAGAAATTGATTTTGGAATTTCATCTAAAATGTTGGTTCACTACACATTGTAGTCTATGATGAAACTATGAATAATTGTTTCCAATACAAAACTAGGTAAATCTGTCCATTTATGTATGCTTGATTATTTATATTAATGTTCTTGATTAGACTAGAGTGGTTACAAGTCCTTGATTGTGCAACAAAGTTGATTTGGAATTTCACCGAAATGTTGATTCACTATACATGGCAGTCTATGATGAAACTATGAATAATTTTTTTCCAATACAAAAATAGGTAAATCTGTGCATTTATATGTGCTTGATTATTGATATTAATGTTCTTGATTAGACTAAAGTGGTTATAAGTCAGTGGTTGTGCAACAAATTTGATTTTGGAATTTTACTGAAATCTGAAATGTTGATTCACAGTACGTTTGTACATGTTAGTCTATGAGAGAACTATGCACAATTTTTTTTCCAATATAAAACTAACAATATCTTTCTATTTATGTACATTTGATACTTGATATATACTTTTCCACATGTTGCATATGTTATTGTCTCTTGTCTTTCATCAGTTTTAACTGTTCAAGGTGTGTAATATTGGATACCACTGCATCTTTGCTTGTAACTTGTGGATAATGTGTACATATTTAAAAGAATCGGCGTAATTCATTAATGATTTCCCATTAAGGAAATATCAGACACACAATCAAAGGTTTGGCCATAAAATCAGCTCCTTTCAAAAGTGACCCTCCCCTAAGATAGTTTTATAAACAGTGACCCTCCCCTATTCCCCTGGACCACCTTTCCTGTAATTACCACAGGCGGCCCAGACATATTAATAAGCTTATTGTTGAGTTTTTCTCAGTCTTCTCTATCAGATCATGGAGGTAGAAGGAGAGGAGCCCGAACGCCTATTAAGAGGATTAGCGCCTTCTGTTTTAAGCTGTGATAATCCTGTTATGGCTGTTGTTTTCCTTGACTTTGAGAGCGTCACGCAAACCGCATATTTACACAACGGTTTAACCGTTACAGTGCAACTAAAAATGTTACGATAGGTTACGACATCGAACATCGAATGCGCAGACCATGAATATGTGACTAACGCATGCGCTGTTAGCTTCTGTCGATGGTAAACAACCCTATGGGCAACCCTAGGCGTCCTTCGACCGGAAACAGTGCAAGCTGAACGCTCAGGAGGTAAGTAACGTCGATAATTCTTTCATTGTATGTCCCTAAAAAGTGGATCTTGTAATGCATTTTTCATAATGATAGGCAAAGCGAGGCAAGATCACTCAAATTTAGGTATGTTCACGGTAAACTCAGCTTTCAAACACAAGTATTGCTTAGCGTGTCCGAGACTGTCCGTTTTATGAAAACCATGATTTGGTGCCCAATAGCATTGTTTGGTATCGATCATGGCGGATCGCACGTTTTTGCTTTTTCAGTCATGAAGTATGGTATTTGATGTTAGAATCGCTGGTAAATTGTGCTTATAGTTTTCGTTAGTTATGTAGAACCTAATTTCATTCATATTTGACCATCGTTTTGGAGTTTCCGATGATTTATAGGCCTAGCTATTCCGACATATTCGACATGAATAGCGATGTGCGTCATTCGTCATGTCCGGATGTCCTACCTCGATGCTGGTTGTGTATAGCGCAGTGGAGTGGTAGCTAGAATACGTTTTGGTAGTCTCTTTTTGTTACATTTTTCGTATTTGTAACAAACATATAGGAATATAGGAATCTCGTCCAGTGTGAATGACAGCTCTTGGAAACTACAGAATATCGTGGCTTACAATATGGCGTCGACGTCTCTACACAATTATGACCGCCTGTCAATGCACACTAAAACCAGCCGTCAACATGCCATCTTGGGGAAAGATTTTTCATTGACAAGATTCCTTTGTGCATGGTGTAAATATAGTAATGTTTTAAGTCATATCTTCTCTTTGTATCTTTTTTTTGCTTTTTCTTTTCTTTAGAGAATGGATTTTCATATGAAGAAGTTGAGATTGCTGTGCAGATTGTGTAATAGTGAGAGAGTGTTAACTGGTGATCGACAGCCTATAAACAAGGATGCCCATTCAATTACTATCAAGCGAGCACTCGATATTCCTTTTCATTTCTGTGCCATGTTGAATGCAATTCTGCCAATACATTCTGAGTCAGTCTTTGTTCAATTCTGCCAATACATTCAGAGTCAGTCTTTGTGCGATGTGTAACTTTGATGACAACTTGTTCACTTCTGTGCAATGCTTTTTATGCAATTCCATCCATACATTCAGGGTCAGTCTTTGTGCAATGTGTAACTTTGATGATAATTATTTTGGGTATTTATCATAAAAGGCGGTCATGTGTGAGAGGAAAATAAATGAAACTTGTAGTGACATTTCCTTTTTTTAAAAACTTTATTGCATTACATTTAATGTCAATGGTTGCAATCTTCACAAAGGGAACATCATGAGCATAACTTTTTCCTTAAAACTTTTCTCACCCTTTCTTGATAACTTTTCATCTTTTTTCTTTCTCAAATACATGTAAATACTGGCATATGACTGGCATCTAATATCAACATAACACTCAAGTACTCTGATAAATAAAGACTGTGACAATGTGTGATTAAAACCCTGGGATAAAACATGCCATCCATTTATAACAGATACAGATTTCTGCAGAGTTGTCAAAATTACAGATTTCAGATTGGTGTCCTTGTATCCCCTAACATTCTGCAAGTCAAGATGGGGCTTTGCAACTTCTTCAACTTTCTTCATAAATAGATAAAAGCTATCATCTACCTGAAACAAGCCACCCCTATTCAAAAGTTCAACCCACTTCTTAGTATAATTTAAAAATGAAATACTGGTGTCATTGCCAGCATTTGTTCGCAGTGTTTCTAAAAATGCCAGACATGCCTGAGCGGACTTGTTACCTTGATGTCTTCTGTAAAAACATATCAATTTGTGTGGAATGAAACCTGATACATACCTCAAAACTTGCTCCTCATCCTTACTGAGGCCATCTACCTTACCATTATCTAGTGTTGTACAATTAATGCCATTACATTTGGCCTGCAATAATAACTTCATAAGTTGAGTCAATAGAAATTGCACAAGAAAAGTTACTGTTCTAGAGGAAATCGAAATTTCATTACATGACAAAAATGCCAGAAATTCATTCTCAATTTCATCATCCAATCGTATACCATGAAAAGCTGAACACATGTTTTCCAGAGACTGGGGAGATATCTCATCAAAACTAATGCTTTGCCAAACACGCTCAATCAAAAAACTCGAAAGTTCTTTGCTACCATTTGAAGATGTCAGCATTTTCAGAACTGGCTCCATCTCTTTTGCCCTCTGACGGTTTAATCTCAGTTTTGGACTTCGGATGATCTCCTCTGTAGCAGTTTTCATAAGCTTTTCACTGGATGACAGTGCATCTTCTAAGGTATAGCTTGAGGTACACTTCACTGAAAAAAATGGAACCATAAACATGAGATTTTCAGATGTAATCAACAGAAACACACAACAGGCATCAACTCAAAAACATAGTGCCCGCAAAGTATATCTTTTGACTCATGACTCATTAACATTCTGTGTCGCAAGGTAATTTACAGTGAGTAGGAAATTATACTTCGAGACTCAAGAAAATTAGCAAATTTCAAAGGCTTAAAGGTTTCTGCAATCTTGATAGTCAGATGGCAAACTGCCCAAAAACCAGTATTATGGTTATTACTTGTATTACTATTGTCACCCAATGGCAATATACCGCAAATGTTGTACGACCTGGTGGAACGATGTTTTGGGGGACAAAAGCTGAAACCATTGAGGTAGGAAAGAGTACTACCTCAATACTGAAACAAATAGGGTTGAGTTAATTACATATTACTAGTACCACACTGCATTTCAACAGAGCATGAAAGTAGAAACAGACATGAAACAAAACTGAAATACCTTTTATCGATTTCCTTGTCTTGGGTGTTTTCCCAGAGTCTTCATTTTCAAAACTTTTCTCAGTTCCCATATCTTGATTAACTTCTTTTCCTGAAGTTGAGAATTATTAGTTTGAATGGTGAGAATCTCTCTCTCTCTCTCTCTCTCTCTCTCTCTCTCTCTCTTCTATATATATATATATATATATATATATATATATAATATTATATTATATATATATATTATATATATTATATATATAATACCCACGTACACAATCAAAACAGTCAACAAGGTGAAATTGCCTGGTCCTTGGAGGTAGATTGATTGGTACCGATTGATTCATGGAGATAGCAGGGATTCAAAATAAATTTGCGCCCTAATATTCCTAATAGCTTTAATGACACCACTTTATAGGCACCGCAAATCCGTTTCGCTTATCAGTTTCCTGCCTTGACTAAAGAAACATTATTTGGAGGAAGAAAGACAAATGTGCCTACCAGAACATTTCGGACATATCCACGATCCATCTGGGATGCTCTCAGCTGTCAAGCCAACACAACCGTAATGAAACCATTCCACCGTGCATTTAGGGCTGTCGCAGGCAATCATGGTACTTGTTTCCACTCCGTTACAAATGCAAAATACTTCTGTTGAATTCGGAGTAATCTTGCCTTCCATCTCTGGTAAATCTTCCCATACTGAAGGAAAATCGCCAATTATGTCGTCAATGCAGCTGTCGTTGCCGGAGAACGCCATGTTGAATGAGACGCGTCGCTGACAAAAGCGGACTTGCCTACGCATGCGCATGCCGTAACCGATCATGTCCGTAGATTATCGAGAGTACCCGAACACCGTAACTGTATGTAAAGAGATTACAGCGCTCAGAACAAACGCCACCACTGACATGCGTCAAAAGGAACAATAGGCATTGGGGCTCCTCTCCTACTACCTCCATGATCAGATCTTCTCCTTTTCTTCATGCTCTGACTGATCGTAGTAAATAAAAATAAATGACTTTATAGCCTAACCTAGCCTCTTGACTCTTTATTTATTTTACACCTCATTACAAGGGCGTTTATCTCTCATATACACACATCTTGTAATTAATAGTCAACTTGACTAATTATGCTAATCCGTGGACTTATCAGGGATTTTATGGGTTAGTCAACATCGCAAAAGATAGGAAAGGTTACTAAAACTCCTTTTTCATTTACATCTCTATCTTTGCAATGTTGCCAACTCTTGATAAGTCAACGGATTAGCATAATTAGTTGTGTTGACTAATTAATTACAAGATGTGATATGAGAGATAAGCGTCCTTGTAATGGGGTGTAAAATACATAAAGAGTCAGGAGGCTATAGGTTAGGCTATATAGTCATTTCTTTTATTACTACGATCAGTCAGAGCATGAAGAAAAGGAGAGGGACTGACAGTGACAGAGAAAACTGAGAAAACTCAATAATAAGCTTATTAATAGTGATTGGGCCGCCTGTGTAATTACTGATGGCTCCCTTAGCGTTGATTACGAACCATTGAGGTATATTATCTAGTAAAAAGCAGGACTCACCGACAAATATCTCACTGCTCTTCATACATCGATGAATTCACACTGATCAGCTCGCATCTATTTTCCCTGGAAAGACTTGTGAAACGAAGGCCTCAAATGCCCGTAGTTGGCCAATTTTGCAAGCTGGGTCCGGTTGTTTACGAGCAGGTGCTACCAAACCAATGTTTTCGAACTTGTCAAATACAAGTTATGTAATAGATCCTTCAAAAGCGGACTATACCTTATTTTCTATAAATTCGGGGTGGCCGAGGGATGTGAGGGGCTGCCATGTGCCAGCCACACGCGGCTACAGTTTTCAGATAAATAGCCATGTCGAAACGAATCAAATAAAGCAAAATGTGTTCTGGTTTGAGTGAGTGTTAAGTGTGATTTAAGAAAAATCCAACATTCAAATCCAAATGAATGTATTACGAATAATTCCAAATGAAGCGAAACAAAATACGTTTTAAAAATCCCATTGCCGTGTGACTCTCGCACCACAGTCACCCGTGGGACTATTCGCCTATAGACGTGTGTACATATGCCTGAAAACCAGGCATATGTACACACGTCTATAGGCGAATAGTCCCAGAGCTGAATAGATCACGGGTGACTGTGGACTCGACCGATCTGTAGTGGTAAATGGCCATAGCGTCCAGTGTACGTGTCTCGCTAATCACCAAGCCGCCGGGTTTCCGAAAAAGTTGTCCGTAGTTTCCATTAATTGTCACGAAAATTATGTACACCTTTGTCCCTTCTCCTTCCATAAACGTAAAATTTACGTCCATGCTCCCTCCAGCCACAGTCCCTCAACTGGGGACTGTACTCAACCATAGCATTTTACGTCCATGCTCCCTCCATGCTCCAACATAGCATTCCATTGACAACCGTTTTTGCGCAGTCCCTCACACTCCTTAAACACCCCAAGTAATAATGCTTAGTCCGTTGGATATCTCTTGCCATGCAAAGTGCGATGGTGAAAAGCGATTTCCATGCAAAGGTCAAGTCAATAGAATGACTAGGAATATCCATTGCTATCTTTTGTTTCGGATCTTTTTTGTTCTTTTGTCAACAGATCAATACGCTTGGTTGAGCTTGACAGTTATAATTTTCACAAGAGTTTGTTGTGTAATAGGCAGAGACAAGTAAGCATCGATGATATCTATGCAAAATTGTGCCAAGCTTTATTTACAGAGATGATGACAAGCTTAGTTAGGGGAGAACCATTTTATTTCTGGGGGGTATGGAGGATTTCAAGAAGGAAAAAAATTTGTCAACAGGTGAGAAAAAAAAATTGATTCTGTCATGGCCTGAGAAAAAAAAATGTCATAACAGACAGAAGTGAAAAAAAAATTGTCACGATGCACCAGAAATTAGCAAAATTTGGAAACCTTATTCTCATGTATTCTTTGCCGGCGCGCCGCGATAGACGGCGCAAATGTTTTTACCACAAGCAATTCTTATGTTTTTTCCCCAGCACTTATGATATAAGCATGCACTACATAGGTCTACTTTACACCTCAGTACACTCAATGTTTTCCTTCCCTTTTCTGACCCAAGAAATCATATTTCAGGATTTCTGTTGCAATATCTCAATGGCATAGGCACTATCTAAAGGGGACTATTTGACTTCTGTAAATTGTGAAAATTTAAAACACAAGACAGGAGTCAATAAACTAGCGTTAAGACACCGTTAAGCCGAATCACTCAATTAACAAACTGGTTTACCGGCCCAGGACTGAGATCACATGACCAGGGTCAAAGCACTATCGATTCACCGGTGTCTCACCATGTATTCGGAGGAATGTGAGGGGGGAGGGGGTCACTAAAAAATTTGAAAACTTCAAAATGTGGAGAGGAAGAAGGGGGGGGTTACTCAATTTTTTGTGCGAAATAAATTGAAACACATCTCAGATTGCACCATTGCACACATCCATTTCTCAAAATTTTCAATGCGAGAGGGGGCACCCCCTTTCGTGCTCTCCCCCTTGGGTCTTCTAACAGTTTTACTGGTAAAAGACAAATTGAAAATACCTCTCGGATTGCACTACACTGCACCGTGGCGCACATCAATTTCTCAAAATTTTCACAGGATCTAGGACAAAACTGAACTGTTGTGAATTCATCCTTTATTATCACAGAAACATGTTTTAATTTACCTCAGTTCAATGACCATTTTGACAGTTAAACATACCATATTCCGGCTTTTCATTAGAAGCTGGCAGCTGGAGAAATGACACAAGAAGGTCACAGATTTTCCGTTCCTGTATATTCATTTGTCTTCAGTCTCTGGCAAACAGAACTGTTTTTCACAAATTGTATTGTCATTGTTTGGTTGTTGAATATTGTGACTCAAACACTGATCATGCAAAAAATGTAAAAATATCAGTGTTCAATGTCATTTTCAAACAGTTTTACCGAGTGCAAATAAACTGAAACTCCTCTCAGATTGCACCATTAAACATATCAATTTCTCAAAATTTTCAATACGACAGGGGGAACCCCCCTCTCGTGCTCTCCCCCTTGGGGTATTCTAACAGTTTCACTTAGTAAAAAATTAAAAAACACCTCTCAGATTTAACCAGACTGCACCATTGCAGACTAATAGAATCTCACACCCCCAAGGACCTGGGATCAGATTTCTCACACGAGTTGGGGATATTTTGTCTCACACGAGCCGCAGGCGAGTGTGAGACAAAATATCCCCAACGAGTGTGAGAAATCTGATCCCAGGTCCTTTGTGTGTGAGATTCTTTTTCTCACATGACCACAAAATGCGTTAAATTCATATTGGACACGTACAATATTATCAAAAATCGTGACAACTCTGTCGTCTGCCGCTGTACTTTGACCTGCTTACTTTGTAGTTCTAGTCCGTGTGTTACTCGTCGTGCCATTGGATAACATTTTGCGCGTGGAACAAAACAGACTGCTTATCATCCAATCAGAGGTCGTGTAATATTTACTGCAGAGTGTGGGACGGTTTCTGAGAGTGTGGGATCGATTTTTCCCACACTCTCGATCCCGCACTCCCAGCAGCCAGGAATGTGAGAAATCAATATCTTAAAAGTTTCCATGCAAGATAGGGGCAAGCCCCTGTGACACTTCCCCCTAAGCCTCTCGCGTGTTCTCGCCCTGTACTTTCAAATTCTGCCGGGTCAGATATCCTAGTGAAAACCCTGTCATAATACCCATCCAAATTAAACATATATAGTTAGATACTGGGTGAGCTTTTATATCTTTATTTTATTGTGACTTTGAATTTCATTTTGATGGGTTCACCTTTTTTGAACCATCATGAGATAACTAATGATAGTCTAGCAGGGTACATCAGCCTGGATTTGAAAGGTCTTTACTGTTGCTGTATTTTGTAAATTTTACAATTACATGTATTGGTATTTAACTTTTTAAGTGGAGGGGGGGTCAGTCAAAATTTCATAGTTAGAGAGGGAGGTTACTCAAATTCATCATGGCTGGCGAGGGGGGGGGGCACTCAAAATTTCGGAGTTTCAGGCCGTAAATAATGACGACTCCCTCATATACAACGCATTACAAACTTGATGACCAATAAAAAAAATTTGCACTGCTACTCCATTTGGAAAAAAAATTGATGCAGGTCTGACTGTAGAAAAACAAATGCTGTCACTCTGACAGGAAAAAAAATTGCTCCCATACCCACTTCCTCCATACCCCCCCCCCCCGAAATCAAATGGTTCTCCCCTTATCTGGATACTTCCACTTCCAAGGCCACTCGTAAATTTCAGCGGAAAAGAGCTGTTTGTTGGAATGACGAGCTGGATAGACTCTGGCGACAGACGCGTCTCAAAGAAAAGAGTTATCTAAAAGTCGGACCGAAGAGCGGACTTTCTGAATGCTAGGCATCTATTTGATAAAACTCTGAGGAAGACCAAACGTGCTCATCAAAAATAGTTACAGAACGATTTGGAGTCCGTCATCTCGAGTGACCCGAATTCATTCTGGTAATTCGCTAAATAATCTGGGCCCGCGAAAGCGCTCATGTATTCCCATGGAAGTTGTTAAAAATGACGGCAGAAATATTGTTACAGATGAAAGTAGAGTACTTTGACGCTGGAAAGATGATTTTAAAGGGCTCTACATGGGCTTTGGTGCCTATGAAAACTTTGATGACGGTTTTTATGAAAGAGTTAGGGGATGCACTGAGAAATTTATTGATGAAGTCCCTCTGTATGAAGTTAATGGCCAAAATGAGCTCAATAATGATATTACATAAGACGAGGTTGAAATAGTGGCAGCACGTTCAGCAAAGGGGAAGGCAGTAGGAATAGATAGAATCCCTTACGAGGTTCTTAAAAACAGCGCTACCATCTCATTTCTGCGGACACTATTTCAGCTTTGCTTTGATGAAGGTCTTATGCCGTATGGTCTAAGGCCATTATTTCTCCAATTCCAAAAAGTGCATTGAGCGATCCTAGAGTACCACTTAACTATCGCAGAATTAGTCTTCTCTGTACAGTTTACAAATTGTATAGTGCTGTTCTGAACAATAGAATTATGAAGTATTTGGATCATAATAATATGTTAGTTGATTAGCAAAACGGTTTTCGCAGAAACAGAAGTTGTCACGATCATGTGTTTACCTTGTCATCCATTCTTCGCAATCGCAAAAACGTAGGACTTCAGACATATACTTGCTTTATTGATTTGAAAAAAGCTTTTGATTGCGTCAATCATCAGTTGTTATTCTCTAAATTAAGGTATTTTGGGCTTGTGGGGAAATGTTTAGAGCGATCAAGTGTATTTACAGAGCACCTGTTTGCAGCGTCAATGTCAATAGTAAATATACAGAGTGACGTACGACAAGGTGATGTTTTATCACCTACGTTATTTTCTGTATACATCAATGATTTAGCAGTGAGTATCAATGACTTACGTTTAGGGATCCCAGTTAAAGATTTCAAGGTGTCTATTCTTCTATACGCAGACGATATTGTCATTTTAGCCGAAAACGAAGAAAATTTACAATCATTGTTGTCAGTTGTTCATAATTGGTGTTTAAAATGGCGTATGGTAGCCCATGATTCTAAATCACAGGTCGTTCATTTTAGACCAACTCATATACAACGTAGTACTTTTAAATTTTGCCTCGGAAACAAAGTCCTTACCTATACAGATAAATATACAAGATATAAATACCTTTGGGTTATTTTTCATGAGCACTTGAATTTTGACTTTACTGCGTCTACACTTGCTGTCTCTGCTGGAAGAGGCCTGGGTGCCATAATGTCTAAGTTTTCCCTCCTTAAAGACATGGGGTTTGGTACATACTCGTATATATTTAATATAGGAGTTGTTCCCGTTATGGATTAGTGCAGTGGAGTATGGGGCTTTAAGATATTCAGGTGCTGCGATTCAGTCTAAAGTAGAGCGATTCGTTTCTACCTTGGGGTTAATCGCTTTGCTCCCATTCACGCCATTACTGGAGATACGGGATGGGCCTCTTCACGGGAAAGACGGAAGTTGAATATGATAGGAATGTGGAACAGGTTACTTGAGATGCCTGATAACAGGCTCACGAAGAAAGTTTTCATTTGGGATCTTAACATTAATAATAATAACTGGTCCCCAGAGATTTATGATGTTTTCATGAATTAGGAAGGGCTGACATAGCGAGAAACAACGAGGTTGTTTCTCGCTTCTGTACACTCGTCTATGGGGCGAATAGTCCCAGAGCTGAATAGCTCTCGAGCGACTGTGATGTAATCTGTCCATGGTAAAGGACCTATTATATAATCACACAAAACAGGAATGGGCTATAGCTCTGTACAGAGCAAACCCAAGCTACGTACGTACGTAACTTTTAAAGAGACCTATGGCCCTGATCTGAAGAGCACCTAAAGGTAAATCTATGTCGGAGCCAGAGGTCTCTCATTGCTCAGTGGAGATCAGGTACCCTCCCCCTGCGTATTGAAGCGGGTAGATTTCAAGACCTAAACGTAGAAGATAGAATTTGTGAACTTTGTGATTTGCATACCCAAGAAACGGAAACGCATTTTCTGTTCTACTGTAAGGCATATGGCCATCATCGTAGAATATTATGTGGCAAAATTACAGAAAAATTAGCAAACTTCAGTGACTTATCAGACCCTGAAAAGTTAAAATTCTTATTTACAAATTGTTGTAGACCGTCAGCACGCTTTGTCGAAGCAGCTTATACTGTCAGGAAAACCTTTTTGTATCACCTGTGCTAATTTATTTTACTTTTAATGCTTTGAAGTGACCTGTAAGCCCGTGTGGGCTAGTTGCATGTATTGTATTTTACAGTTTGGTATATTGTATTTTGTCACATTTGCAGCGGAGAGCTGCGAGTGCGAATGTCACTCTCATAAATATCCACACCAATAGGCTCGCTTGAGCTAAAGTACAGTTAAAATAATGGTCAATAGATGTGATAAACGTTTTGTCATACACTTGCTGGAACCTGCTATGAACTGTTGTTTATAAGGGTTATCATGGATCTTGGGAATCCAGTACAGGTGTGGCAGTACATTGTCATCACTGGCTAAGGATATGCCAAACTCTCTCATCACGGATGCATGATTAAGCAAAATATCTTCTTCGCATGAGGTCGAAAGAGAATATGCGTTATTTCTCTGATCTGAATGAAGTTTCAGTTCAACCACTAAGCACTGAATATAATAGCTCTTGCAGACAAAAATAATGTTGTTAGAGGCTTTGTCTGCAGGTACGACCACAGGGGACCAGGAAAAACAAATAAATAAATTAATTAATAAACAAAAAATAAACAATCATACAAACAATCATACAAATACATAAATAATAAATACACAGACAAACATAAGAAATAGATAAACAAAAAAACTAACATACATTATCATTGCACGTTGAATAAATAACTAACATACAAACAAATTAACAAATGTATACACACATACATATATATAAATGTAATATAGATGTATATAAATATATATACACATTAATTATATTATATTTATATATGTGCATATGTGTATACATTTGTTTGTTTATTTGTTTGTATGTTTGTGTGTGTATGTATATAATGTATGTGTGTGAGTGTTACAGACAACAGCATATTAATAAAAGAGTGAAATGATTGACTGAACAGCTCATGCAACATATTCAACATGCGACGGCAGTACCACTATCGTCGCATATTTGCATGAGCTGTTCAGTCAACCATTTCAATCTTTTCTCAATATGCTGTTGTCTCTAGCACTTACTCACACACATACATACATTATATATATATACACACACACACAAACATACACACAAATAAACAAATGTATACACACATGCACATTATATAAATATAATATATATATATTATACTTATGTATATGCATGTGTGTATACATTTGTTTGTTTATTTGTTTGTATGTTTGCTATTTATTCAACTGTCGATGTGTTGTGTTTGTTTGTTTATCTATTTCTTTATATTTGTGTGTGTTTATGATTTATTTATGTATTTGTATGCTTGTTTGTATGTTTGTTAATTTTTGTTTGTTTATTTAATCATTTATTTGTTTGTTTGTTTGTTTGTTTTTCCTGGCGCCCTTGTGGTAAGACAACATATTCATCATGCAAGGCACCTATGGCATTTGCGTACTGCAGGGTCTACAAAGGCTAATTTTGTGTTAATGACTGTAGTTGAAGCATGAAGACGTACAATGCGGGATTTCACCTTATCTCAGACAGCACTTAACCAGTCCGAAAGGCATTCTACGTGAACATCTCCAAGTGCTGCCCACTTCCTTGCAAAAGATTCTGCAGCATCAATATGGTCTTAAAATTTAAGTTAATTTTACTTTAGGTGACCCACGATATTTAGGGCCAAACTGGAACAGCTGCATGTCATGGAGTTTGCTATTATCAATGATGTTAAAGTTAGCGGTTACGTTATTACATGACCTAGAGGTTTGTAACAAAAGGGATATGACAAACAATTGCAAGTGGTGTTATTAATATTGCTGGTATCAAAGTTCTTTAAGACCTTATTGTAATTGAAAAGTTTCGTGCCTATGTTCTTACTGTATGAATAGGAAAACATTAAGGGATTCTTGGAATTTGAAGTATGGTGGAATCTTATCTATAACTTGCTTATTGTGAAAAATATTGCTGATGTTGATTTTGTCAATCCCTTTGTTTACAAACCGCAATGGAAAAAATAATCTTTGGTCAGTGTTGGAACATTCCGTCTCGACAGCTATATCACATATGTTAGCTATATCACATATGTTAGCTACTAACCGATATTCAGGTGTTCCAGGGTTAGTTATACCCATCATTTCAACACTGGACTGTAATGATCGTAACTTAGGCAGTGAGTATCCAAACAACGCAGTTCGTATTTTATGAACACCTGAAGGTTGAGTTAATAAAGGCAAAAGATCACTGAATTTGGGATAATTGGTCTTATTATTGTGCCTATGTCCATGGCTACGTCTCCTCCCTGGGTGAGAACTAAATAAACCCATGACATTGACACTATTACTCCTACGGCTTGAGAGGTTGCCAACACTAAGAATGTTATCATTACAGCCATAGGGTATAGCTGTACCAAGCTTAGTGATCCAGTGGTGATCGCGTTGTTTACGATAACTCCTGCTAAGTTAAGGACTATTTGAGGGGTGTTGTATCTTCATCAGTATTCTTTGAAATTCAAAATAAACTGCAGGCGGCATTAAAATTGGATAGTTTTTCTCCTGTCTCCCTACGTATAAAAGACCACACAAAGTACATTCTATGCCATAAATGATGTTTCTTCATTGGCACGAAAGGTTTAAAGGCCTTTGTGTGATATAGTTTTTTAGAAAAGTTACTCTGTTTCACAATGTCTGGAATGAGAACGGCACAGGTTATGCAATTCTTTGTGTGACAGGGTGACACAGAGCAATCACACTCTATGTTCTCTTTCACAAAATCAGTTAAAATTACCAGTGGGCTCAGTCCAACTGATGAAGCATTTGCCCAGGATGTTCCTTCAGGGGTAGTTTTGTCGATCCGGTCTTGACCCAAACCGGTATTCTTTATTCTGTTATTCATGAAAGGATTACCGATTAAATCAGGTTGTTGATAGCCTCGGGGACTTGGATGTCCACCAGCAAGCATATCCACCTGGGAGTAGCAATAGGACGTCAAAACAAATTCAATAATCCAAATCATACAAGGTAATAAATTACTAGTCCTTGTGTATAAAATATGAAAAAGAAAATATTTACAAGATAATGAAGGACCATCTTGAACCACGAATACAATAATAAGTGGTGGTACCAGGTGTCCGGAATGGGAAGAATACCCTGCTAGCATGCTACACCCGTAAAGCATGGCCCCTGAAACATGTGAAGTGTCAAAATCAATGGCAACTCAATGAAGCTACCGTAAAAGGTAAAAGTTGGGAATACTGTCACGTATCATTTGCGTAACAGCTGTGTCATATTTGGAATACATGTCTCCATATCTACCATAGAATTTCTTAAAAGGTCTTGCAAGTTTACTTTCCGAGAAGCTTTGTCTCACTAACCTATAAAAGCCAATGAGGCTTGTCGTTCTCGAAAATCATCATATGACTCGCAAGCTCTACAGGATCTAAGGAGCTGTGAAATATGTACACATTACGCTGGAGCATGCAGATGGAATGTTGCATGCGCACGACAAGTAGGGAAAGTTAATAATTTTAAAATTAAAACCATCCCTCTTGTCATATAGATTTGTGTACAGAGCATGATGTCTTGTTTGGATAAACAGATCAAGGTATGATGCTGAATTCGCATTTTCTGTTGTTTCTTTGATCTCTAACTCATCTGGATAAATATAATTCAGATAATTTGATATGTTTAGATTATTCAAAATTAAGAGGTCATCAATATATCTGTGTGTTATTAAAACGTTTGGCAAGAAACTCCATGCAAAGTCAGGGAAAGTGGAAACAATTCATGGTTTAAGGACTGCATGGTCAGTTTCTTCGGCCAAAGGGTGGTGGATTTTTTGCAGACATCAAAAAGTGGCCGGAACCCCCCGCCCCGTTTTGTACTTTCTAAAACAGCGTGACTCCCCTATTCCAACTTCCAAAATTAAACAGGGTGACTTCCCCCTTTCCAACTTCCAAAGCATGGTGTCCCCCCTCCGGAGACAAAGTTAAAACAAAAAATGAAATGTAAAATCAGTATGTATAATTGTATTCAGTCATTCTGTTCTTTGGTGATATCGTTAGCATGTCCATTGTAATATATGAATTTCACATTTTCAACAACGCTTATTGCAAATGACGTCATTTGTTCCCTCATTAATACGCATAAATAAATATTTATTCGCATTTTCCGCATAAACGACGAAAATAAAACTTGCTAGTGTTACAATAGCCGCTAAAAGTCAAACTAATTCGTATGAATTTATGGCTCAGACTACAAGCTGCAACCACAGGGTACCCAGACATCTGGTTGTTGTTGTTTGTATTGTTATTTATGTTTATTAGTCATGTTTTTGTTGACCAATAAAATTCAACGAACATAACTGTTGTGTTGCTGTTGGTTCAAACGTAATGTAGATGTCATAAGAAAAGCTACAAGGACGCTATCACTATTTTACGTCCCTCCCAACGATAGCGTCCTTGTAGCGATTCTTTAGTCATGCTGGAAGTTATTGGCTATTATCATAATTAGCTCATTTCTGCATATTTAATGACTTTCTTTGATTACGTCATGAGTAAAACTGAATGCAGTGGATTCAATCAGACTACCAAGGTACGTTTAACATACTTACTTTTGACTATGTGGCTGTAGCGAAAGATTCAATCCTAGAACCGTTGTTCCTGCTATCTCTTTGCCAATCTTCAAAATTACAGTTATGGAAGCATTTTTAGATAGATCTTTGTTAGAGTCCATGGTATATAGCATGTGTTACAGCACAGCATATAGAAAATGACCATGTCAGGCTGAAAATTAATTTCTTATCCAAAAGACTAGGAAATATTAACTTATTAACTATTATTGTAAATACATGTATTTATATGGTATGGCATAACCTGACAGGCCTTTGCACAAAGGTACAGAACCTTTGTACCAAAGGGCATCTATAATCACTAATATACCCGTGCATATTGGGATGGGGTACAGAACCTATTAGCTTGCACTTGGTATATGTATATAAGCTTATCTTATAAGGTGAGTCAGTTCATTTACATCTCATTTGCATGTCTGTGTGTGTATGTATGTTTGTACTATTTGGTGTACAGATGCATGCAGGGGTGTAGTTGTGGAACTGCAGCTATCTGTAGCTGGGTAGCGTACATGTATACGGGTCATCAAAAGGTCAACCCCGCCAGGCGGGGTTGACCTTTTGATGACCCGCATAGACGCACGCTACCCCGCCACAGATAGCTGCATTTCCACAGCTAGCAGGGGTGGAGATGTAAGTTTGTTCAAATGAAATGCATATGCCAGCGTCAAAAACATGCAAATTAGGGGAAAGAAGAAAAAATCTGCAAATTGCTAAAACTCTGTAACCGTTAGTTATATTGGGTTGAAGCTTGGTATGCAGCTTTCTTTAGGTATTCTAAATTTGATGTGTACAAATTGGGGTGAAATTTACATAATTGTATTTTGGGTAATTTTTTGATTTTTTAGTCAAAAAATCTTCTTCTCTGATATCGCTTGTCCAATTGTTTCAAAAGTTGGTATCCATATTCCTCGGGATGACCTCAGTCAAGTTTGAACAAATTGTAGTGAAATTTTCGTAATTTTTGGGGCAATTTTCCCAAATGTTGGTCATTATTTTTTCTTAAAAACTACGTGTCTGATTGCTTTGATATTTGGTATACAGGTTGCTAGGGTTTATCTTATTATGATATATTGATATTAGGATGAAATCGGCTAGTTATATTTTGGGGGCTATTTTTGCCATTTTTGGTCACACATTTATTACTCAAAAACTAATTGGCTAATAGCTTTGATATTTAGTAGACATATTCTTACAGGTGATTTTAAAAAATCGAATATGTTCAAATTATGATAACATCTTTAATTATGTTATATACGTTTACAGCAATTTTTGCCATTTTGGTCAGGCCGACCTGAAGTAGGCTATCAAAAATTTCCTCCTTCATCAACACATGTGTCACAAAAAGTTATTCTCTACATAATACAAAGGAGCTCTATTGGCTGCTGGGTTGCTTGTTTTAAATTTTCAGAGAAATATCTTCAATTTTGTGTTTTTGTGAAGATTTTTCCTAACTTTGAGTTTGGTTTGTAAATCCTTACAAATGTTCTCATATATATATGGCCATGTCAGAATGAGATGAATAATCGTAATATTTTTTTTCTTTGTTGTTCTTGGTAAAAAATATCTTTAGAACAACCACTTCCAATGCTGGCATGAAGGTTCCATTGAGTGGTAGTACCATAACTTATTCAGATTGTGTTGATATGACGAAATTAATAAATATTGTGAAAAGATTTTCTTATTTTTGGCGATTTTATACATACAGGAACTTAGTGTACATAATGTGGCGATTGAGTAAGCATTTGATAAGGTAAACTATATTTGGAGTTCTAATGCAGCGAAAAATTTTTTAGAAAGCAAAGTTTAAGGTCATTTTAGTAGTTTTAGTCTCCTAAAAATATATTCATTATTTTTTTCAATGTTTAAGAGTATCAAGGTTGTAAATAGTTCGCATATTTCATTTCCTGCCATCTGGTCATTCTATCCCTGTATGTAAACATGGTCAATTCCAAGGGGTGGAGCATTTAATATCCTTGGGGGAGGGTCTAGAAGATATTCAGTAAAAAAATGATTCCCAGCAAATGTCAATTAAAAACAGCCATTAAGGCTAAGCAAATACAAAAGGTAGGAGAGGGGCAAAATAATGTACAATTGATCAGGTAACAAAATACAATGCTACCGCATCATCTTCCAGACCCCCCTCCAAGGATATCTGACGATCCACCAGTGTATCTCAGTTGAAGATGTGAAAGGAAAAGTCAAGTTCACTACAGTTAAGATTTTTAAGTTGACCTCAATGTCATCATCCTTGTGTAAGTTTTGTAAGTTGTCCCAAAAGTGGAAGAAAACAATGGTTACTTTTCCCTGTAGGGTTTCTGAGTTAATGGTTGTATGTTGAAATCTCTCCCTGTATCTGGTGTATGGGCAAAATGTAAACATATATTGGTTGTGTATGTTATGTATTTAAGTCAATGTCATCTATTGCTCATGAAAAATCAAGAAAAGTTTGCTATGTGCCCCTTAAGCGTATTCGCCCCTTTCTAACTAAAAGGGCCATGATGAGTTTTTATAATTGTTTTATTTTACCCCATTTTGATTACTGTTCCAACATATGGGGTCACTGTTCTATCAAACTTTTAGGACGCATTGAGCGACTCCAGAAAGCTGTTGCGAGAGTTCTTTTAGATTGTGATTTTAATACTTCTAGTGAAGTTTTATTCCGTACACTGAATTGGATGCCATTCAGAAAACGGATTTTATATCATGAATCAATTTTAATGTATAAAGTACAAAACAATTTAGCTCCAGATTATTTGAATGTTTTTAAAAGGATACACAATATTCGAATACTAGATCTGCTGCCAGAGAAGATTTATACATTCCAAAACATAGAACACATTTCTTTAAGAAAGTTTTACATACAGTGGTGTAAAAATATGGAACAGTTTACCGGTTGACTTAAAGTCATGCTCCTCATTACAGGCTTTTAAAGACAAATGTAAATTTCATTTTTTATGTGACACAGATGGTCAGTAGTGTAATATTGTTTATTGTCCATTTGTCCATTTGTTTTTTGTACCTATTGTATGTTTTGCCTTTCATGTCTTCATGGATGTGTGCAATTTTTAATGTATATATTGTAAATTTTAATGATTTCTCGACACTGTGTGAGAAGAGCCATTGGCTCAACAGTTTATCGAGATTAAATAAAGTCTAAATTAAAAAAAATAAAAAAAATAAAATAAAATGTGCTTGTAAAAGATAACATATTTGTCAACACATATAAACTGCCTTGCGGGTTGATTGTCTGAAAAATTATTATATAAGTAGAAAGAGGACTAGAAACTATAATCAAATTGATGTAATATATTCACCCTGAATGCCCGTATATTTAAATATTTTATAATTACATTCAGGTGTTTGTTAGTCCCCCCAGAAGTAGTGGTTTTGGTCATGTCCATGTGTCTGTCCGTTCATGCGTTTGTGTGTCCCTCAGCAAGCATTTCTCAGACATGTGTGAACCAATTTCTTTCAAAGTTGGTACAAAAACATTGATCGATGTCATATATATGTACATGAATTTGTTTCAGGAAGCGATCCAATATGGCGGCATGGCACCCATTTTGTTACGATTTCTTCATGTCTCGAGCTGTAACTCAGACATATTTCAACCAATATCCTTCAAAATTGGTACAAGGACATTGACCTATGTCATACATATGCATGTTGATTTGTTTCGTGATATTATCTAATATGGCTGCGTGGCGACCATTTAAATTTGTAACAATTTTTTTTCATGTATGGAGCTATACTCAGACACGCCTCAACCAATTTCTTTTAAAGTTGGTACAAGAAAATAAACCCATGTCATACATGTGCGCATTAATATGTTTGGTGATATGACCCAATACGGCCACCAATGACCATCAAAGATGCACATATTTTTCACACAGCGTTATCCCACATTAACTTATAACTACTACCATATGTATGATGTGCTGATGCATCACAGTCTGGACATGTGAACTTGTTCAAACAAACATGTTTCGTTTCATAAACTTTTAATTTAGGTTTAAAAGGCCAACTCTGTCAAAATGCTACAACTCAAAGCTCAAGCCAGATTGCCTTGATATTCGTTTTGTACATAGGTACCTTGCACAAACTTTATACACATTTTTTGTCCCACAAATACATGGCTATTTTTTGGTTAGCTCTGCTGTCAGCAATGCCGAGCTTGAAGGTGGCAATGTTTTATTTATATATTAACAGCAAATTATCGGATGCTGCTTGTACTGTCTTCATAATTTTAAAAACGACTTCATACATGATTGCATGTGGCATGTTGAACCGCCCTTTTCCACTGAGGTATTTAGTTTTGTATGGCTGTCACTGCTATTACTGTTGCTATTAGCTGTGGAAAGGCAGCTATCTCTGTGGCGGGGAAGCGTGCGTCTATGTGGATCATCAAAAGGTCAACGCCGCCACAGATAGCTGCGGGCCACCTCATTGCAAAAATGGGTCAATTACGGCTACCCAACTTGGGTCGGGACTTTGTACGGCAAAATAAACCAAAGTGACCGTAATGCAATAAAATTACCTGATATACGTGCCTGAACTCCGATTATTGCTCATTCCTTATATCCTTTTGTTAACAAAATCGTTGGTTCGTTTACATATTTCAGCTTATTTTCCAAGGGCTACTCAAGATTTTCACTCCAACCGGCCTTCTCTCTATTCACGTCCGAACGCATGTCGTTCTTATGAGCATATCAATAGAAGTCGGAATCCAATGCGAGATTGTCTTGGCAAGGCAGTCAGCATACTATATTGTACAAAAAGTGATGCAATGAAGTTGTTATGAATGAATCTAAGGGGACTGGTCAGTTTCTTCAGCCTGGGGGGGGGGGCCGGTGGATTCAT
Organism: Ptychodera flava; assembly: GCF_041260155.1. Classification (NCBI taxonomy): domain Eukaryota; kingdom Metazoa; phylum Hemichordata; class Enteropneusta; family Ptychoderidae; genus Ptychodera; species Ptychodera flava. The sequence continues at coordinate 21,459,079 of NC_091935.1, forward strand.
GGGGGGGGGGGGGGGGTCACCCTGTTTTTGACTTTGGTGATAGGGGGGGGGTCACCATGTTTTTGAAATGCCCAATAGGGGGGTCAGTGTGTTTTTGAATTTTGACACCGGCTCATCATTGCCTAAAATGCTAGTGTCAGCCACAAATTTCATCATTCAGTTGTATTTTTCGTCGCGCCCTTCGGGCGCGTAACTTTATTAATCAGTCATATTTTTCAGCACGCCTAACTTTAACATATCAAGCATACATACATCAGAGATATCTGTATGTTCAATATTTTTCAGCGTGCTCTTCAAGCTCAATACTTTAATATATCAGACATTTTTCAGCATGCCCTTCAGGTGCATGACTTTAATATACAAGGCATATATATCAGAGATATCAGGATGTTTCATATTTTTCGGCGCGCCCTTCGGGCGCCATACTTTAATAAATGAGAGATATCTTTATGTTTGCTAAGTGAAAGTGTACCATTATGAAATCTGCATTTCATATGAAAAGGATGACAAATTCCTGATACTTTTCTGTTCTCTCTATGAGAATTCAGTATGAGAAAGCAACATGCACAAATATTTCATAATATATATTTGATACAGTGACTTATTTTAGAGATAGAAAAATGACAAGATATCTTTCCTTCTCATTGATGCAATTATTTTCCTTTGTTTCACAGGTTTTCTGTAGAAAGATGCTTTTTATGAACAAAATAACAGTCAAAAAAAGCAGTTTTTGTCATTATTAGCTGTGCTTTTATGGTTTCAATGTTACAAGAAAAGTCCTCTCAGACACTGTACACATCAAATTTGGCTAAAAAAGCTCTCTATGGCTCCTCAGGAGATTTATTGGATGGTTGGCAAGTTTTAACACCCATCAAAGTTTTGATTCACTGCTTTTTCCTCTTTGATATTAATGATTGACATCCATTTCTGTACAACAGTTCAGGACATCTGGTTAAGCATAGAAAGTGTGATATATTCACAGCTCATTCAAAATACAGCTCATTCAAAATGTACTGTATTCAGACTTTAAGATTGACACTTTGAAATTCCTATCTTACAACTGACATGTCAACAATGTCATTAAAACATAGAATGACTATATAAAATATAAATATATGTAAAATGTAAAATATATATATATATATGTAGATGAAAGTCCGGAGCTGGACCTATAGCTCTAGTTCAACTATTGAGCACTCTGCCAGTCCGATGAAGACATCAATCTACGTCCTGCTCGTATATATATATGTATATATAATATATAATATATATATATATATATATATATATATATATATATATATATATATATATATATATATATATATATATATATATATATATATATATATATATATATGTCCACCTTTTGTTTTACCTATGTCGCGCGCCGGGGGGGGTCACCCTGTTTTCGAAATTTGGAATAGGGGGGGTCACCCTGTTTTCAAAATTTGGAATAGGGGGGGTCAGCCACTTTTTGACGTCAGCAAAAAATAATCCACCGCCCCCCCCCCCCCAGGCCGAAGAAACTGACCAGTCCCTAAAGGAAGTTGTAGTATACATAATATCTTGGAAACAACCAGCCTTTTATTTACAAAATTCAGGATGACATAAGTATCACAAAAAGTGTCATCAGTATAGACAGTAAACTTTGCTGCTTCATCCAGCAAGGTCAGGTTACTAATCACAACCTCTTATATGTAAATATGTATGAAGAAAATGCTTGGAAATTTTATTTGAAAGGTTTTTGTTTCTTTTCACTGTCATATTATATGTATTTGGAATTGTTTGTCAGTTTACAGTGCGTTTCACCTAGGTACCGCAACTCAGCGTATGAGACAGACACAATCCACGTACAAAACAAACGATAAGCTTAGGTATCATGACTCATTTGAAAGTCACCGACTCATTGATTAATTACAGTAAACCAGCATGGGGCAGCCACTGTCTAGACTGAGAGATACACTTGATCTACAATGTGTGGCTTTTTAGTTAGTTTCTGTTGAGAATATCTTCACCTCTTGAACTCTTAGCTGAAATTGTAAAAGAAACAGTTACAGTGTAGATCAAGTCTAGTAAACTGTTTATCTCTCAGTCTAGACAGTGGCTGCCCCATGCTGGTTTAGTGTAATTAATCGACGAGTCAGTGCAGTGGCTTTGAAATGTGTCCGTGATACCCAAGCTAATCGTGTGTTTTGTACGTGGATTGTGTCGGTCTCAAACGCTGAGTTGCGGTACCTAGGTGAAACTCACTGTAAGTCAAGTAATGGCTTCTATTCAAAGCCCTGGTTTGATACTTTTAAATTTGGTTAGAAGGGCTTTAGAACTGATGTTCATATCCGATGCCACATGCTCCTTAGTATATAAAAGTTTGTGCTTCAAAGTTTCCCAATTTGTCTATGATACGTCAATACTTGTTTAACTAGATGTCAATTTTGTACAAACTTACGTTATCATGTAGGTGTGGCAGTATTGTTACAAGAAGCTCTAAAGAATGCCAATTACTATTTGTTACCTTTATTAGTCTCCAATTGTGCAACCATAGACCTTAGAGAGACCAAATATTGTCTACATTAATTCTATGCAATACAATATTATAAGAGGACACCTTCACTTTGGTACAGCCGATTGTATCACTAATTATGATATACTAGGTTGCATGGTATTGTGTACATTTGTGAGCAACGGTTGCAACAGTTGCCAACCATTCCATAATTCAATGGACAGGGCATCAAAATTTGTTCAAATGCACTTGACTATGAATATAACAAGCTAAAGGTCCATAGAAGCTATTAAATATCGTGTATACACTCACTGAGGCTGGCTTCTCACATGTAACCAAATGTGAGCACAGTGACATTGATGCTATTTTTCTCAACGGTGTAGGAAATCTCTCTCAAACTGTGCGTTTCCTTTGTTTGTGTGCGCGTTGGTCTGGGTTGTATAAACTTAATAAAAAAGTATAATATTACTAAAAGTATTAATATTCCGTGTCATTATAACGTCATCATAAAATGCAAACCAAAGACCCCCATTAATATTAATTAGCAAAACACCACTAGTCAGCGCTAGCTGAGAAATATGTCCTAAACTAGAAATCTAGAAAGGGGATACATTCATGAATTTCCTCCCAAGTTTCTGGTTACCCTAATCAATCCAAATTTGCCTCCCATTTGAAACTTTTGAACACTCTCTCTCTTTCTCTCTCTCAAACACAACGGATACATGCTCACACATAATGCATTCACATGTAAATGATTACAGCCTTGTCTGTAATGAACAGAAAGTTAAAAACTTCAATTTATTTTTAATAACAGGCCATTCCATAAAAAACATAAATTTTCCTTTTTTTTATATTCAAATAGCTGTTGATAAGATTTTCAAATTTTTTGCTGGCTGATGATGTGTGCGTATGAATGGCATAGTGGTGAAGCAATGGCCCTTGGCGTAACAATCTTAGGCTGAAACAGTTGCCTATCTTTATATCATTCTAAGGCCTTCTTGGCCCTCTCACTACAAAATTTTGACAGAACCTACCAATTGTTTTGTATGGCAAAGTTTGACCACTTCATTGGAGGGTGGGGGTGCAACAGGGATGTACAGTAATAAGTAAAACCACCAAGGTACCACCCTCAGAGTTGTGATTCAGTATGATCAATGCTTTAAAGATCATTGAACCTACTGTACTTTTTAAGGGGCAATACATGTAGCTCTCAAACTTTTGAGAATGTTTTGATTATTGTTGAAGTTTTGGTCTCCCTAAAGTATATTGAAACATACGGTATTAGTGTGGCCGACGTATTGCATAGTATACAGTGTGAAATTTTATCGTTGACAAACAAATTCTAGTCAGGAGTAAAATTCAGTTGTCAACAATAACATAATGAACAAGGTAAACACTGCATTTTGACATCAAAACCTTTTAAAAGAGTATTTTACGGACAGAAAAAAACCCTGGCAATTACATCAAATTAAGTAGCCAGTGGGCCTTTTAAAGTTATCATCTCAAATAATATGTGCATGCAGACTTTGTATATTCAAGTGCAAAGTACAATATGCCCCACAAGAGGACATTTCTCTCTCTGCAGCAGTTTATGCTAACATCAATCCAAAAAACACTGGTCCTCACTTAACCCTTTCACCACCATGGTTTGTCCCAAAGCCATTGTTTTCTATGGTAAAGTTGGACCTGTATACAGGGAACTGGGGGTGAAAGGGTTAAAGCAGTATCCATGTTGTGTACTTCAAAAGTAAAAATAACTTGTCATTTGGCACAAAATTATGCTTGGAAACTGGTGGTCTTGTGGGATAATGTCGGCGGGAAAATATTCATACCAGAATATAGGAGAATTTGATCTTTATACTGCCAGAATACAATAATGGCAAAGACTGGTATGTAACGTCATCATGGTTTACAATTGTAATATTGTGCTTGGTAAATGATGATTCCATATGTATGAGAAAGCTTGGCTATAGTGATTTTCATTATTTCCTAATCTTCAACCCTTTGAGTGCTGTATTGTTTCCAACCAAAATTTTAGTCCAACATTTTACCAATTTTTATTAACTTTTATTTAAATTTTCTGATAATTTTGGACCAAATGAACACATTTCATTGGCCTCAGTTTTTTATCAACATTTTGGCAAACTTAAATCTGACAAAAGTTGACTGAGGTATAATTTATAAGGGCGACAAAAATTGACTTTGGCACTCAAAGGATTAAAGCTCTGATTACAAGGTGGGTATTTGTATACATATTATACATCAAAGTAGTCTAGTCCCTAGCCAGAGTATTTTTGCCTTCGAAGATTTTCGGCTTTTGCCCACATTCTGTATAGCCGCGAGATCGATGATATAGCTATAGAATGCAAAACTGCTCATTTTGATGTGAATGGTCGCCAACAGAGACTGTGATATCACTGATGTCCCTTTCAAAGTCAGTCAGTTAAAATTGTCCTCTCATGATTAGCCTATGGTTAAATGGGTGTTGCTCATTAATATTCATTGTGTCCAATGATGGCAAACGTTCTCTGGCTAGTTTTTCTTGCGGTAATTACATTGTAGCTGCGCCCAGAACACATCACATTAGAGGATCACCTTGAGTGATTGACATTGAAAGGGATCCCAGTGATGTCATGGTCTCTGTTGGCAACCATTCACATTAAATGAGCAGTTTTTGCTTACTATAGCTTTATTATTGACCGTGTGGCAAGACGGAGTACGGGCGAAAGCAAAAATCACCGAAGTCAAAATACTCCAGTGAGGGACTAGACTAACATCAAAGAGGTACACAGTGAGAATAAAATAAGTCAACATATCAATACCCTTTGCTCATAAACAACACAATCCCCCATCCCAACATTTTGTATTACACACAGCACGATTTGACCATGCTATCATGAAGTCAATAATCAACTAGATTCCAACAAAATACCCCAAACAACTTCCTTGTAGAGGAGCAAACCATGTCTAACTTATTACAATATGAAAACCTTGAATATTGTTCTCTGGTTCTACCTGAAATGTCTTTGCACCACAAAATCTTTGCAAAATAGTAACTTAGGTGGCTGTGACATGATAAAATAAATAGTTGTAAAAGGTTAACTTTAAACTCTGTTACATCTGAAACTGAAATAATTGACTTGAACCTAAAGATATGACAATGTCTAGATTAACTTGTCAACGGTGTAGTTTGAGTGAAAGGTAAAATTACGTAATATTTGTATGTTAACAAGCAAGATATGGCAAATTTACAAACCCATACCTTCCACTAGAATGTGACATATACTAGATAGACCTGTATTTATTGAAGCACTGAGCACATAGTCAAACCTAACTTCATGAGCACCCCAGCAGAGAGGCCATCTCAGTAGAGTACTCAATTTCAGGAAGCCCTATGGCATTTTACATGTTACCAAACCTCTACAGAGAAACCACCTCTCTTATGTTGTCAGTGCCCAACTGTAAATGCTCTAGTTTGGTAGCGAAGTACATGTGTCAATTGGTCAATTGATTTAAGGTAGAGTATGTGCCTCTCCATGGGACAGATATTCCAACTCTAAAATATTAACAATTCTTTTCTGCTCTGTCACTTATGGGGGCTCATTTTTAAGCTCTTTATACAGAAAGAAAAATTTCCACTATCTTACATTTCTAAAAACTGAAAATTTTATCTGTCCCCCTGAATTTAGCATAGGCACGCCAGCCATTTTGAATTTCAAATAACGGTAAATGTTGGGTAATTTGTCTCTCTAGTTTCAAACTTTGCACAGTGACCCCTGATTTATATCCTGATTTGGTAAGATAATAAGGAAAGTTTGAGCAAAAAATTTAAGTCTTTCACTTTCGCGGCACATACTACCTTAATGATATTACAAGAAATTTGATATTTAATATTTCTTCAGAAATTAAGATATTTACTAAATATTTGCAATATTTATGTGAGCCAATTCACTGGCCATATCTAATAGATCCCATTCAGAGCACAACCTGTCCAAAATGAGCGTCACACCCAGCCATCTAAGGAGACATCCGTGGCAAGTTTTTTTCCTTCCCTTGGCTGACCACAATACGCTATTTTACTGTGTTACACGGCCATGTACCGGGTATTACTGGTATATAATGTGCGAGGAAACTACAAAAGCTGCCTCCGATGCAGCGAAGTACAGTTGTGTCAGCTATGTGGCCCAGATATTGCTCAGAAAATGCTGACATGTATGTACCTCACCGCAAGCTGTCAATGTCACACACAGCTGTGAGGGCTTGTGTACGTTTGGTTGACACAATACTGAATACACATTCACCTGTGTCTCAGTGATACAGCTGTACCACAGACACCGCAAAACAATGTTCTATGAGGAGCAATGTGATAGGACAAGGTATGGCCGCATTGTTCTATGAAGAGCCACATGATGGGATGAAGTACGGCCACAATGTTCTATGAAGAGCCACATAATGGGATGAGGTATGGCCACATTGTTCCATGTAGAGCCACATAATGGGATGAAGTATGGCCACATTGTTCCATGAAGAGCCACATGATGGGATGAGGTACGGTCATAATGTTCTATGAAGAGCCACATGATGGGATGAGGTATGGTCACAATGTTCTATGGACAGCCAAATAATGGGATGAAGTACGGCCACAACTTGGTTACAACCCAGTTTTTCTCCAAATGTCATTGCAAATTTACAAGATACAAAAATTGTACATGTGAAGAAATTGAGCATCAAATGAAATATACAGTCATGGAGTTTGTGGTGATAGTGCACCTGAAGGACACTGGGCCAACTTTTCCTTTAACACTTTCACCACTATGGTTTGGCACAAATACAATGTTATCAATGGTAATTGAGGACCTCTTTACAGGAATTGGGGGTTAACAGTTTAATACTACAATCAGCCTTGCTTAAGGGGTCTTCTTGTCATTATTACAAATAGACTGCCTAAGATTACCTTGATTTGTACATTTTTTTCTGCACAGGCCCATTGTGCTTACGGTGGTTTACTTTGACGCATTGGCATTACACGAACTAGACACATTGTCTAAATCGAGGTGTTGCCAACACTGTCAGGTGCAATTATCAGCTAAGCGGTAATATGAGTTAATCATAAAGTTATCAACTCTGCAAAAGTTGAAACTTTGTCTAGTAGGAGGTCAGACACAGTCAAAACACCACCACTATAACAAGTCCACACACTGTGGAAGTTATATCACTTGCTTTCAGGTGTAGTTGTTTTTACTAGTCTGACCTGCAAGACAATGTTTCAACTGAGGCAGAGTTGATTTCTCTGTGATCAACCTCAATTACTGATAATTACACCTGACAGTGTTGGCAACACCTCAGTTTAGACAATATGTCTGGCGCGCGTAATGTCAACGTGTCAAAGCAAACCACTGTATATTTTGCCTGTGGTGGATATCAGTGTAATCCATTCACAGTTGACAATGCACTTTCGGATAGCATCCAAAAGGCAAATCACATAGACTGCACAGATGCGTGATATAAACCTTACATCTCTCAGTTTGTAAATTTTATGAAAATTATTGATAATGCATATACGACTTATGAATCTTTTTTTATTTCAAAATTCAAAACTTGTATGAGAGTAGGCACAAAACATACAGTAATGCCTGGAAATCAATCAGCACTGTGTTTAATATCATGGATAATGCACATAATGGTCTTTTGAATTTATATGAATAATTTTATATCAAAAATTTGAAAATGACAACAAAAGTATGCAAAACAATTCATCTTTCACCTGAAAGTACAGAAGAAAAAAACTTCTAAAATACAATTTATATACATTTCAAAAGAACAAGGTTTCATCTTGTGCACTCTCTTCCATTTCTGAATAAACATTAATATGGCAGTAAAAAATATTGATCAGATCCCAACAGTGAAATGGAATTGGTCTGAATAATCACTCAGAAATAGTGCACCATATCCGCTACCCCTCCCTTACAACGCCCCTGCAAAAAATACTCTGACCTGTCAATACAAAGGGTGGGATCATACCAAACAGAAAATCACAGGGGAGGCAGGAGGGGAGAACAAGCAACTGATACATTGAATACATGAAGGCACGTGTAGGTACATATGCATACTCAAATCATTTCAATTTCAAAATCAGAAAAAAAATGCTGTTTTCTCTTGGATATGCTGGGTTTTTTTTCAAATCAGTTATGTACATAAATTTTGATACAATAGTTGATGTAAATACCAGTTTTCAATGGTTTCAAGCACCACATGATATAATAGAACATCACTCAAATAATATACACTATGCCACAAAATAAAGCTAATATCTTTCTGTCTTTCTACATTATCAGACACTTTATACACAGCTGGGAAGTCATCGTTCTAATTTGCATTATTCACTTTTTAAATTTATCAGTGTTTATCCTGTATTTATGTATTTATCTATTTCATTTGTTTGCATACTTAATTCGCACCTTGTGTAATTTGTTATGCCAATTTTCCTTCATATGGATGTAGCTGAACTTTCATCAATGATAATTGTTCTCAATGTCCACAAAAAAGCATTTCAATAGCGTTGGTACTTTTTAAGTACTACTGACTTATTGATGAACATGATGGTTTTGCAACAAGGGAGAGGAAAAACACTGTAACTTTTACATCAGTGTTTATCTGCCTCGTCCCAACTGCTTAAGTCAAGAGAGAGTCTCGTCGATGGGATGGAACTACCCGTGCTCCCACCGCTGCTCTGTAATGGATCAGGCGACCCTGCCTCTTCCAGTCGGCCTTCCCTTGGAATGCTAATTGTACTCACTTCAGAAATCCTCTCCAGTTCCTCGTCGCACAACGAGCTGAGGCCGGAGTCCAGCCGCCTGCCTTTCATCAACGGTAGCGCGAAATCATGTCCAAGTTTGTATGGGTTGATGCCGCTAGCATCACTGCTGATATTTGACGTGTTGCTTTTCTGGTCCCCTTGCTCATCAAAGTGTGAGGGGCATTTTGTTCTGTTTTGCTTGGATTTGCTGAAGTGACTTAACGACGACACAGCCGAAACAGATTCGCCGGAGGACGTGCTACTAGACTTTCGCCGGCGAAAGACAGGCGAGGTGGGAAGAGACTGGGACTTGCGTCTGCCATGTCTATACCATTGTTCTAAGTCAGCCAGTACATCCTCGGGAAACACGGGAGAAGATGGCGGCGTGGTCGGAGATTCCACATTGTGATTGAAGCATGCACCGCAATCTGGATCCACATTCACCAGTTTCGTCCTGCCTCCCTTCAGGTGTGGTGTGTCAAAAGGATTCACCCGGCTGGGCGTTGCCGCAGGAATCAGTCTGGGAGTTGAGCGGCAGTGCCTGTCAGAGTTACTTCTGACCAGACTGACCGGCAATACTGGCTTGATCATCGAGATAGAGGAGGAGATGGTGTTCCTGATGCTGATTTTGCTCTCTTGTGTCCCTTGAAACCTACAGACACACACACAAAAAATTTTACTAGGAAAGACAATGGCTGTGATAATATTGTCAATATTTTTGTGTAATAAAACAAGGACTTCTTATTCTTCTCCCAAAAGTGCATAAAACTTACAAACCATCGGCTGTGCAAACACTATTGATTGTCTGATGTACACAATGTTATTGCCGACAAATCATTGTCATGCCAGAATAAACCTGGGTTTCATCAATACCTTTGAACAGTAATGTACATACAGGTCGCGTTTACAGACTGAACACTTGGCGATTAATACGATTTTAAGAGTTGAACTAGACACTGTATTTTACACACAAAACAAAAAAAACACAGCAAAATACACCGAAAGCTACAGCTAGTGGCCATGTTTCTATTTTGTTATTATCATTATTAATATTATGACTTTTATGTCTTTGTTCAAGTTGATATTCACCTGTAGAAGGAATCAGTGTTTTAAAAACGGCCTCTTGTCTAACATGATGCACACCAGTAAATACATGTACCTGCCTTCTGACTCATCAAACATTATGTAATGACTTTATGAAGTAAACATACAACTTTTTATTAATGATTAAAATTATGTATGGTATGGTGATCTACCTTTGAACTTTTTGTATTCAAAGAAATGCCTGAAAAGGCTATTCTGACTTTTAACATTTTTTAAGATCAGGGATGTGAATTTCAAAGCAAGCACATGTCATGAGTGAAGACAGCTCTCCTTTTAAATTTTTTTTTCAAACAGCTCCATACAATCATACTGCAGTGCTTGCTTTCTTTATAGCATATTTTGTTATTGAGACACCAACATTTTAATCTTACACTAGAACTCTTTCCTCAGATCCTTGATCTGGCGTATATTTTCACGGCAACAAATGCATCATTTCTCAAACATTTCCTACTCTATTCATCGTTACTGATTCCGTGCATTCCAGATGTTACACAGCACAGAGATCCTGACTCTGCAAAATCTGAACTGACGTCAGCGGCGGAGGACGCAGCATATTGCACAACAAAGGACGTCCTGTTAAATACAACATGCCGGTGCTAATCCGACAATGCCAGCTTTCCGTGTTTGAATAGAGTGAAAAGAAGGATTTGGAGACTGGGTCAACCAGGAGAATGATACAGACCAACAGAATAACCTAATGTGCAATAAATACAGAAATAATACCAATCCAGGTTAAGTGTTTTCAGGCCGACCTTACATTGTACTGTGCTACTGAAGCTGACCCACACTTCTATCTGTATACGTTATTGAAAACATATTAGCGTACATATAAATATTAGTGTTTCCGTGTCTATTTTAAATTCATCAGATGTAATCAGGTCACGCTTTGATTTGTAAAGGACAAATCCACTCAGTATATAAATAATATCCTTCACTTTTGTCAGACAAATAATTAATTTAAAATTGTTAAGATGTAAGCATATTACAGAATCAAATTACTACTATATTTTATTAAAATCACCTTTTCAGAACAGTTTCAAATAGCATTCTCACTTTTATTCACGTCACTATAATGAGAATTGTAAAAGCATTATTCCCTGGGACTAAAATTTCACTATTTTTCCTGTCAGATGAAACCTGTTACATTAAATCCTGGAGAAATTGTTAAATAAATGATAGACTCAAATCAGACAATTGAAATCCTGGTGAAAACGTCTCAAACATAACGATAGTGAAATCAAACTGAAAATAAATGATTTAACAGTATATAAAAAGCCTATGTACATATCTTAGCTGAGGTTTTCTCAGTCAGAATTGGTCCTCAGACAACATTCATTCATTACCCTATTACACTGCTGGATATTTTTGTAAAACGACTGCAAAACACTGAAAACACTAGAAGGCTGAAGAAGGCTGTTTCCTGAAACAACTTTAAGTTTTTCAAGAAAAAATCAATTTTCATGTCACTTGAAGCTCTTCCAATGTGAGCATTACGTTACACATGTAAAAAGCTCATTGTTTCTAACTATTATGTTTAACAGCCACCTGTCTTTCTTTTGAATTTCACAACTGGTCTGCTGGGTACCACTTTTTGTTCAGCTAATTATCTGCAATGACAGGGCAGCTTTTAAGTGTTGCAAAACCATTTGTCCAGTGAGTATTACATAACAATTGGAATATATAGGCCCAAAGATTAGTGATCTTAAAGGTATGGAAATCGATCCCAGGGCCTAGGAGTGGCACATGTAAAACAGTGTGTATCTTTGCGTCAGAGGCGGAATAAATCTATTTATCCAGGAAATCTTAATCCCGACTGCTATGTTTGTACGCACATAGAGCCTGTCGACGTTAGGGACACAAAAAACAACACGAGGAACAGGCATTGACGCACTTTGAACATAGCTCGTAACAAGTGACAGCGGAAAGCCCACAGAACTACGTGTACAACTATAACAGCCACTCATGTAGTTGGCGCTCAGTGAAGATTTTTCGATCAACAACTTTGACGGATGATGGACTGACCTTTTCTACTTCAATTGTTATCTCCCTCGATTCAGCACAAAATTTTCGTATGGACTATTGATGCTGTGTTTACAGTTGTTACGTAGTGGTAAATCCTAGTCGTATTTACGACTGCTGCGTAAACAGTCACTGAATAAATTTTGCACGCATTTACGAGCACTGGATATTACTACCGTTTTAATCGAAAACCGTCCGTATACGCACATGACAGTTGTGACAAAAACAACAAAAAAAATCTGGCGTACTTGTTACTGCATTACTTTGACCAAAAAATCACCCAAATGCCGAACGGTGATCATATGAACTCTGCTGCAGGTTTCTGGACTAAACGACCCCAAACCGACCGGGTCCCAGTCAACTGTGCCGGGCTCGACGTCTACTCTATCAGCGTCAACTCAAACTTTCACTCCAGAAAACTTTACCCCACAAACTGGGAATATACTAAATTCAAACTTTGTATCGTATTGAAAAAATCTTACCGGGGCCACGGAGCAAATTAAAAAACCAACAAACCCCAACAGAAACAGTGGAATGATCATTAGTGTGCAAGGTCGCTGTATTATATGTCAGGGTGAAAAAATCTAGCTTTGAATTTCTGGACTGTACAAACGGCGGGGCAGAATTAGACAAGATTACGACCAATGTGTTACCGCCGATGGTACATAACGTACTGTTGATAGCAGGTAGTTCGGTGTCCAGTGAGAACACGATTCCGAATATATCACGGCTGTTGATTTGAGCTGCCTCCGATCGAAAATTTTCAACACAAAGACATGATATCAATAATTTTGCGAGATTATAAGTACCCGCTGTCTTCTCGCCAAATAGCTGTGATCAAGATCATTATGATAGAAGCAATCGACCGCCGAACACCTGCTTGCTGATCTTATACACAACGTGTAAAAATTGATTATTTCTGCTGAGAAATACGACAGCAAATATTGCAATGTGAATTTCTTACTATCTTCCTCGCAATGGTTTTGCATCTGTGTTTATTTTATCACGGTCACTGGACCATTTCTGACGATTTTTACTAACAAAGAATCAGTTCACACTCATCGTGGGAACACATTGCAAAGACGTTCACAAAATTTTCATCACATTCATCACATTACCGTAATCCCCGTTTCAAAGACGTAGGAAATGTATAATGATTTGTTTATCTTGAAAAATCCCGAACTGAAGCCTCTAAATACAAAATGATTTTTCTTCTGAACAACTTCCGACAACTTTACAATCACACTCTGGTCATCACATGGCGGTTGTAACCGTACATGTGCTGCTGCCAATGGAGAATCAAAAGACTTCAAATCAACAGTCAAAACGTACGTAAAAAGTATCAATATCCAAGCAATGTAAAACAATAATTTTGATAAGGTCAATTTATTGTATATTATAAAAAATCTCCAGGCCACTCGGAACAGCGTAAGATTATGATCTCACTCATTCGAATACTACACTCACATGGTAGGGTAAAAATATGGGAACTCAGATCGTTATATACTGCTTCCGTCAAACGAGTCCGCTTATCTAAAGACGGCAAAAATGGTAAAAAAGACGGTAAAATGACCATAATTATTATTGCTTGTCTCTGTAAATTTTGCCGACTATTCGTTAGTAGTTGTCGAATTTCTTGAGTTTGTCCGAAAACTATTTCAGTGAATGACGTAAGTTTCAAGACACCCGAGTGCGAACGCAATATCGATATGGAGATAGCAAAATCAGTCACAGACAATCGAGGAAGAACATAAGAGTCTATTATCTGCGATTTAATTCATCCTAGGTTACCATGAAAGTAAAAAAGGTAATGTTGTGCCCTGGTTGGAAAGAAAAATTGATTAAGTTTTCAAAAAAAACGTCAGCTAATACTCGAACATTTAGTAAAAAATAGCTCAGAAAACGTATAGAGAAGAACGACATCACCGATCACGGCGATCTTCAGATCTTTTATCATGTTTCAGTCTGAACGGTCAACATTTGATGCTATAATCTATGTCAAGTGTCTCTTTTTGGTCAAATCCGACAGAGATGAATCAATCACGATTTAGTTTCATCGCCCCGACCCGACAGGAAATAATGAAGCTCATTGGCACCTGTATACATGTATAAATCGTGGCATGAACGTATCCAATGCCCGTCCACTGCATGAGCCATTGACCGTGCATCGCGAGCAAACAACGGTTTTGGATGTCACGAGAGCATTTTTTTCGCAGTCTGTGAGCGGTTGAGTGGTTTGGGTAGGCTGCATACATGTAGATCGGAATCGAGTTGATTTCGGCGGAAAACAGTTAGAAAGTAGTTTTTCGTGCTCCGTCCAAATTGGATCCGCATGTGCCGGTTTTGTCCATGGTAATCAGCAGAGCTGTGGTGGGAGGCCGTATAACGCCGGGAATACACGTCATCGTACGCAGGGCTATGCCACAACATACTTCCAAAGGCGATCTATCGTAAAATATCGTACTGCAGGTCAACAAAAATAGGCCTACAGGTACACATATCAACGAACAAAAAGGGAGAGGCAATCTGCTTGAAACCATGAAGTAGTCCGTTTGTGTCTGAATTCATTGAGGCGCGTGTTCAGTAACCGTTGGTCAAGTTTTTTCGTTGAATCGTTTATTCATTGTTGACATCGTAATCGATCCGATGTACACAACAAATGTTTGATCGTTTGCACCTTTGCGCGTCCCCTCGTGATTGGCAGCTGTTTGAATGCTTTCATCTATTGTTCGTTGGACGCTTCGAACACAGCATCGAAGCAGTTTTGGCATAAAAAATCAACTTAAAATGGAAAAAATGAGAGAATTTCGCCAACAGGGTGATGCCACAAGTATTCACAAAACGTAATATGTTGGAACAGTGCTTTAATTTACACCATGGTTGTTGAAAGATCCAGATTTTCGGGAGCATTCGTTGACGTTGTTACCATGTGCCACTCATGTTGGATTATGAATCCCCAGGGAGATAGGGGGTATTTATAGGCTCCCCCTGCCTTTAAGTGTCTCCTTAAACTCGTATTCGCCTCAATGCTCAATTGTGAAAGACTTAAACTTTTGTACACACTTTCCTCAATGAGACTTTTCCCCATTCTCTTACAAAATCAAGAATAACAATCAGGTGTCACGGTGCAAATTTTGGTACTAGAGAAATCAATTACCTAATATTTAACTGTATCTGAAATTCAAAATGGCCACCATCCCTGTGCTAACTCTATGAAGAAGAACAAAATTTTCCACTTCAAAAAAACTACGACAATGAAATTGTTTTTTACACTCAAACAGCTTTAAAATAAGCCCCCATGAATGGTAAATTAGAAAAGAATTGAAAAAATTTTGAGAGTTCTTATAGCTGTCTAAGTGTCTACCTAAAAGGTACATGAATGACAGAGGTTCAACAACAGCCCTCGCCTTGGTCATCAATTTCACAAAACATTTCATTCACTGTATACATGATCTGTTTCTGCATGGTACTACGGCGGGTGGCACTACCTATAGACATTTACACCTGAAATTTCCCTTCCACAAGTTGGAGGGGGGAAGAGTATGGAGTAATAAAGTGTCCGGTGGCCAAATGTAATTGGGTAACTATGACGGAATGCTGAGCCTACTACCAGTGCAAAATTCACATTCCTGGGGCTTCAAAAAAATACAACATGCCATCTGAAAGTTATTCAAACTGCAACTCTAGCACCGAGTCACAACTCACATTTTGACATTATTCTAGTATCTTGGCAAATTTCTTCAACTTATACTACTAGACTGGGTCCACTGAGGCTCAAGATAATGAAACAGTCATTTTTCCTCTCTGAGTATGGGAAAAATTTGAGACGTGTAAGCTGGTTTGCCACTCATCAGAAGCAACGGAGAGATTTCCTCCGCTCACATGGTAAAAACAGAAAAACACTACAAAGCTACCACTTTAAGCAGTTAGCTCTCCTTTCAATGCACATGCGAGTTTTCACTTCGGTAAGTGCTGCAATTGTATAGGAAAATTCACAAGAACTGCTGTGGAAGTTCCACGCATCGATGATACAAGCAGTTTACTGTACTTTCAAGGAGCATCACCACACCTGACAACCTTCTTTTCACTTGTAGATTTGAGATTTGATAAAGAGTTTGTTTTCTTCTCACCTGGAGATTTGAGTGCCTCTTTTTCCCTGTCCGCTAACACAACATCCATGAGGTCTTCTCTGAGCTGTTGTGTGGCTATGATGTTGTTAATTAAGTCAACTGTTTCTGCAAATGTCGGCCTCTCAGCTGGTTCCCTCTGAGTTGGAAAAATTTCACAAAAAAAAATTCATTAAATCTGCACAGTGAACTGAAACTACCCACAATTTTACAATTTCATACATTTTTAATATTTGATGAAATACAAGTTTTTTTTAGTTGCCTCCATCTTTTACAGGCCCCTTTGTTATATTTTGATATGTACAGTACCGGTAGACTTTAGTATGGTTTATTTTTCATGCGTAACATTTGAAGTATAATATACATGGAATTCAAACATCATTGCTGGTATCAATCGGTTATACACAGACAGGGATTCTAGAACACATTTGTAAGTTACACACACTCAACTATTTTGAGTTTCCCTCATTTTATTTTTGTAGAACCAAAATTTGATTACATATAAATTGAAACAAAAATTACAATCTAAGGGTACATCGATTAACAGAACAACAACACAGTAAGTAAGTGATGTTACCCATGATTCTCCATACACAATATTTTCAAGTAAACTAAGGGATAAGTTTCATCTGTGCTGGCAAAAGAAAGGGCACTGATTTTTTTTTGAATGTTGATATATGACAAGAAAAGTTAGATGTCTGACAGTTGGTAAGATGAGACCAAAAAGTGTGAAATCTCTAGCACCTACAAACATCGGCTTCCAATTAAATGTACACTTGAATTTGAATTAACTGATAATTTGGGGCAGACTTTGAACAGATAATCTTGAAATTAAATTCTAGCTTTAAAATTGTTAAGAAATGAATACAAAATTGAATTAGCCTTTGGCAAACGATGTCTGAGTGCACAAATCAAGCAGCATTGTGGGTAACCTCACTTCCTGTGAACGAGACTGTCATCAAAAATATACCTCGTAATGGCTTCAGTATTGACTGCTGAATGAGAGAAATGGGTCAGTGATTCAAAACTACTGGGACTTGTCAAGTTATATCATATTTTATCTGATTCTGAATACTGAAACTGGACAAGAAGGGTTGGCTGTAACCCTGGAAACAAATACTGCGTGACTTACGCTGCATAACTGAATGGCCAGCTGGAGGAAGTCGTTGGGGCAATCACCACACATTGTTGAGAAGGCTGCAACATCAAGACCAAAGTTCTGTGAAGGAAAGAGAAGGAACACAGAATAAGTGGCTGCAGTATGGGTGGTGCTATTGATAGGGATAGCAGGGCAGGAATAATTACACTGGTTCCAAAGTCACTGTACGGAGGTTCCATTCATTACTCATCTAGAATCTGTCTGGTTTATTTCAGGCTCTGTAAACCTAGATTGTACTATTGTAGAGCAAAGAAAAACCTCAGCTCCTAGACTATTATCAATTCAAGGAATCATATGAAAGAAACTGAAGAAATGTTGCTGCAGTTTCCAAACTACATATTCATATTCTGCAAAGGAACACTATCACATTATTGAAATCCTACATTACTTTTTTTTTCACATGATAATTATCATCTTGGAAAATCATCTTTTTTCAGTATGTAGCATGGCAACCCATAGATAACAAATCTGTGATATGAATGACTCGCGTCATATCTGTACAGGAACTCATTTCCCTCATTATCCGGCACTGTCCTGAGATACAAAGGAGTATAACGTGAGATATTTTACCTCCAATCTCGGTAAATAGTCAGGATCTGCCGGTATTCTTGCGATGATTTCACAGAGGATTATTCCGAAGGAAAACAAATCAACCTGAAAAAGACGTATATGGCAAAACTCAGAAACTTGACAAAAGAATTCAAAGTTTACACCTTGTATGGAAAGAATTCAACGTTTACACCTTGTATGGAAAGGTGCTGAAAGACTGTCCGGTGAAGTCTTTATGCCTTTGTTGCACTTCTTCATTGTGCTTTATAACTTTGGATCAGTTGTGGTGGCAAAATGCAATTGACATAGTATGCATCTCCAAACTGAATGATTTAAACTTCTTAGAATAAAGTCAGGGGTCATCGTGCAAATTTTGGTTCTACAGAAACTAATTGCTCAATATTTACAGAAAATGTGATATTTGCAATTAAAAATGGCTGCAAATCCTTTGTTAACTCTAGGGACTGGTCAGTTTCTTCAGCCGGGGGGGGGGGGCCGGTGGATTCATGGGGGGGTCACCCTGTTTTTGACTTTGGTGATAGGGGGGGGTCACCATGTTTTTGAAATGCCCAATAGGGGGGTCAGTGTGTTTTTGAATTTTGACACAGGCTCATCATTGCCTAAAATGCTAGTGTCAGCCACAAAATTCATCATTCAGTTGTATTTTTTGGCGCGCCCTTTGGGCGCGTAACTTTAATAATCAGTCATATTTTTCAGCACGCCCAACTTTAACATATCAAGCATACATACATCAGAGATATCTGTATGTTCAATATTTTTCAGCGTGCTCTTCAAGCTCATTACTTTAATATATCATACATCTTTCAGCATGCCCTTCAGGTGCATGACTTTAACCCCTTGACTACCAAGGCCAATGTATTCCTATATACCAGGCCGCTTATGTAAATATTGATAAAATCTTGGGTGTTGTCACTGCATGAACACTGCTTAGAGTAAAAATTAAGTAAGTACCAATAAACCATATATTTTCTGATTCAGCATGAAATTTCCCACTTTTTCATACATAAGTTTTGTATTTCCAGGTCACGTGACTGATCACATGACACATCATGTGACCAGAGTTGGCAAAAAATATGAATATTTGAAGCATCAGGACGTGTTTTGAATCCATAAAATGACACAAATTTGAATACAGTTGCAATTTCATGACATTGTCTTTACATATATGTAATAATAACTACCCTTTACTTTATTTATAGATGTACCTATTTAAGATTTTTCTCACAAAAGGCAGAGTAAATGAACAACATGATTCTGTATTTGAAAATCAACACATTTTATATTTGTAAACACCTGCTTTATGTCTTCCTTGCAGAAACATGCATCTAAAATGGTTATGATTTATCAAAAATAATTACAATATTTAAAAATACATTTTAGGGAACAACATATCACATGACGAAACACATGACCAGTCATGTGACCAGTCATAATGTTAATATGGCTGCTGTAAAATTTCACTGGCTTATACGGTAGTAAAAAATTGTATTTCCTCTAGTTTCATTCACGAATATTGCTGTGAATAGAACATATTTACATATAAATCATTTGTTTTCAATAAATAAACATTTCATTTCATTAAAAAAAACAACCAACATTCATTTCATAAAAAAAAACAAACCATGAACATCTTCGCGATCGTCCTTCTTCTGAAAACTGTAAACAATCAGCGCGACACTTCTTCTGTGATCAGCCTGACCTTTCAGGGTCGAGGTCATGGGTCACGACATTTGCTTCCGGATTTTGGCCATACTCGGACGTACGGGGCGCAATCACATTCAGGCCAGATCGGAATACATCAATCTTAGTTGCGCTGCGTGCCGATGCCGAAATTACGGGATTTTTAGCGACAAAAACGAAGCAAATACGCCTATTTAACTGTGCCGGATATTTCCGGCACTCAAGGTATATGGTAATTCAATATGGCGCCGGATATATCCGGCGCCATAGGTAGTCAAGGGGTTAATATACCGGTACAAGGCATATATATCAGAGATATCAGGATGTTTCATATTTTTTGGCGCGCCCTTCGGGCGCCATACTTTCAGAGATATCTTGATGTTTGCTAAGTGAAAGTGTACCATTATGAAATCTGCATTTCATATGAAAAGGATGACAAATTCCTGATACTTTTCTGTTCTCTCTGTGAGAATTCAGTATGAGAAAGCAACATGCACAAATATTTCACAATATATATTTGATACAGTGACTTATTTTAGAGATAGAAAAATGACAAGATATCTTTCCTTCTCATTGATGCAATTATTTTCCTTTGTTTCATAGGTTTTCTGTAGAAAGATGCTTTTTTTATGAACAAAATAACAGTTAAAAAAGGCAGTTTTTGTCATTATTAGCTGTGCTTTTATGGTTTCAATGTTACACAAGAAAAGGTCCTCTCAGACACTGTATACATCAGATTTGGCTACACAAGCTCTCTATGGCTCCTCAGTAGATTTAATTGGATGGTTGGCAAGTCTTAACACCCATCAAAGTTTTTGATTCACTGCTTTTCCTCTTTGATATTAATGATTGACATCCATTTCTGTACAACAGTTCAGGACATCTGGTTAAGCAGAGAAAGTGTGAATACATTCACAGCTCATTTAAAATACAGCTCATTTAAATACAGCTCATTCAAAATGTACTGTATTTAAACTTTAAGATTGACACTTTGAAATTCCTATCTTACAACTGACATGTCAACAATTTCACTAAAACATAGAATGACTATTTAAAATACAAATATATGTAAAATGTAAAATATAATATATATATATATATATAAACCGTACGCTCTGTGCCCAAGTTCAGAGGTTGCCATAAAGCCATTATGGTGATAACCGGGAGGGCACATTGTCATTTTGTGTATTTCGCTCACTGCTTTAATAGTAGTTAGAGCACTCTGAGATTGTTGGGCAGCCTCTTGCGTAATATAAGGGGCGTTCACTGTTGGCACTATGCTTCGCTCATGGTACGTGTTGCCGTTAGAGCACTCTGGTGAGTCCATATTTTTCAATTCTCAACAATGTGAACCGTACGCTCTGTGCCCAAGTTCAGAGGTTGCCATAAAGCCATTATGGTGATAACCGGGAGGGCACATTGTATACATTTTGTGTATATATATATATATATATATATATATATATATATATATATATATATATATATATATATATATATATATATATATATATATATATATATATATATATATATATATATATATATATATATATATATATAATTTATGTCCATCTTTTGGTTTTACCTTTGTCGCGCCCCGGGGGGGGGGGGGGGGGGGGGGGGGGGTCACCTCGTTTAGAATTTGCAATAGGGGGGGTCACCCTGTTATTCAAAATTGGAATAGGGGGGTCAGCCACTTTTTGACATCGGCAAAAAACTAATCCACCGCCCCCCCCCCCCCCCCCCCCCAGGCCGAAGAAACTGACCAGTCCCCTATCGGGAAAACTAAAATTTTCTATTTTCAAAAAACTAAACTGGTGAAGACTTTATTTACTCTATGACCTTGAAAATCAGCCCCTGCAAAAGGTAAACCAATAAAATATGGTAAAAGTTTGAGAATCCAAATATCTGTCCCTGATGTGCATTCTACTTAAAAAATTAACATTTTGAACTTTTAATTTCTTTATTTTTTGCTAAAGTGAACTTTAAAGCACGACGTATTCTCCTTTACAATCAATAATAGTGATAACAAGCAATTGTGCCAAAGTTTTGTATCAAGGAGAAAATTGTACATCAAAGCTTCTGCTGTTTGAAATTCAAAAGAGCTTCCGTATACACACGTGTCCAACTTGTGTGAAAAAAAAATATTTCATTCAAACAATATGGTGGAAACCTTATTTTCCCAATAGGTTTCAAAATGAGAAGAAAGAGAAAGGTCACAAAAGACCAGAAAAAAGTTTTGGAGTCTGAAAATCTGTCCCATTTTGCCGTAGGGTAGACTTATTCATAGTACAACGGGAATTTCAAGAACTTGCCATTGGGTGAACAGTTGTCAATCAATGTAGTCAGAATTGGGTCAAACAAATTTCCCTATCAATAGACAAATATACACAGTATCAGAAATGATATTGACTTAGCCAATCTATTAATCTAAACTGTGTCTACTTAAATGCTACAAAGGGCTACTATTACAGATGATATATTGAAAGATATCCTCTACTGCCTTTTATAACAAGAAATCTACATAAAAATATGTTTGGAGAGCGGTTCTCCCAATGACCTTGACCTGAATTAAACCAATGTGATTGCACTA
Source organism: Ptychodera flava (assembly GCF_041260155.1). Taxonomy (NCBI): domain Eukaryota; kingdom Metazoa; phylum Hemichordata; class Enteropneusta; family Ptychoderidae; genus Ptychodera; species Ptychodera flava. Next base: position 21,481,633 of record NC_091935.1, read on the forward strand.
TGCTGGTCTCTCATTGCCACGTGGCGGTGGTTTTTCAGACCGGTAGTATCAATGTCCTAAATCTCACTGCTATCTGCGGCCAGCTTAAGTTTTCTCAAATATATTCACTAGTGTACAATTCTACTCATTTTCAGACAACAATCAGGGCAACAGTAGTGAGAACATAATTAAAGCTCTACTTTTCATTCATTTTCCAGCATTACTGTGTCCTTTATTTGATGTAGTTTCTCCTGTTCCTCGGAAAAGATCATTTGCTAAAGGCCTAGTGTTTCACTTATTCAAATAGATCAGGGTGAGCAGTGTCGAAAAAACGCGTTATTGTTGGCGAACAAAATTTCAGACCAGAACAGAATTCAGTTGTCAACAATAACATTACCAGTCATATGTACACAAAGCATCGTTTTCGCAAGGCTAGATTACATACTATTCACAGTAAGATAGGATGAGAATGAGCAATACTAATTTTTTTGGAACAAAAATAATAAACCTATTACCGAAAATCACAGCCCGTGTCCATTTGAATACACTTATGATCTCCAAAACAAATATTGCAGGTAAGGAAGTAGCATTGCGCAATTCTACTTGGTCACTCATTTCATACAAAATGCAACATCTGCTTATTTTGGCAAACTACTTTCTGGTTTTGAGCTCTGAGAAAGCCTTTCAAATCCATATTTATCAAATGCGTCATTGACGCCACACCAGGTTGTATCAACACATTCTCCATTCAGTGAGATTTTATCTCTCTTTGAATTTCATTTTACAAAGCAAATACACTCATTGAAACATAACTTCTCCTGATCCCCTTGTGATCACAATAAATTCAATTCAACAACACATTATTGACTATTGTATTATTTTCTATAGTTTAAATTCATTCTGTGCCGAAAAAAGACAATATTTTGTGTATATTCAGTAGTGTCCTGGTGACAAATTTATGTTTCACCTTTCACCTACTGAAACAAAATCCTTCTAACCTGGACTGGACCATTAACTGTAGTTGCAGGTCTACACACTGAAGACAAAACACCTAACTGGGTCACCTGTTGAAGGGAGGGATTATTTTGAAAGAGAAATGATACAGGTACTCAAAGCTGGTTCCTGAGAGTGGAACACACCCCTGTATGTGGAACTTTACACCATTTAAACGACAGACACAAACGACAGACACAATATAACCGACAATGATGTATGTACAGAATGCTAAAAATGCAATACTGTTTTTCAATATGGCACGTTCTGGTCCATTACCGTAGGACCAATTACCTCTTCAGTTGCGTTGTTGTCCGACAGTTTACAATACATTTTCAGCAATTACAAAATCTGTTGCTTTCTTTCATATACAGATGACGTGAATGTTCCCCCTTTCCAATATCCATAGGATTACTCCACATTAACCAAGTTTCACTGTTAGTATACCTTTTATGTTGAAACTACAGAGCAATCATTTGGTACGCACAGCTATTGATGGAGTTTGCGTTGGGATAAGATGACACTTTAGTGCAATCCTAGCCAAGCCAAGTATTAGCTTGGTGTGTCTGCAAAACAGGTCAGACAAGCATATGTGTAGGTATGTAATGCTAAAAGACAAACATCACAAGAAACTCAACAGCAGACAGTCAACAGTCTGTTGACCTTGACCTAAATTTCAACGGTCCATGCTGCCAAAACTTAAAGGCACCCTTCTCAATCCCAGATTCTTGCATTAGTGTGTCAACAGCCCATTAACAGTTTGTCATTCTTTTGTTTTCCATTGAATATCAAGTAAATCATATTTATATTAGATAAATCTGATAATTGAGTGGGGGCTTTAAGGCAACTCAATATAGCACTCATTGCCAATGAGACTATGATGTGTTGGTTTTATATATTGACTATACAGAATCTCTGGTACTTGTCTGAAGTGATGGACAGACAGATAGATAACAGACAGATAGAGACAGAGAAAGACGTACAGAGAGAGCCATGGAGAGAGATATGCAGCTGTGTATGTATGATGTACAAGCGGAGAGAAAGTGATGTCCTGGTGAGTGTGTGAATTGGCGCATGTGTGTGTGTGTAAATACATGATGCAGAGAGGAACATGGAAGAGACAGACAGTGATAGACAGGGCAGGAAGTGTTTGTAGGAAATCTGAAAGTATTACAGTGTCAAGAGTGGGGGCAAGCAGCAAGGAGGGGAGGTGTGGACAACAGTCAAACACTGTGGAAAACAACCTAAAAAAGATCAGAGCATTTGTACTAATATCCCTACTGTACATATGTATGATTGACCTATGGTACACTAAGTAGTGGGATCACACTGTCTCGCAATAAAGTGAAGTCAAAACAAAATATCCTACCCTGAGACTATGAAATGTTGTGAATTACACAACCACATGTTGACATCATGAAATATCTGTTTGTCTTGACTGCTCATGTTTTGATGTTACCTTCAACTTTGTATGTGTATAAAACAAATAATCAATCTTTGAAGGAGAATTCTGATTCGGTTGCTGCAACCCTTTCCATTTGTTTATATCAGGAAGAGACAGGAGATTTTACAGGTTTCATTTCAGGGAATGCTTCAAATGTACCAATAACTTCTCATGTACATGTTGAAATTTATTAAAAGAGTCAGCATATCACCACAGAGGTGTAGCATTTTGTGAACATCATAAAGATCACTGAACAGTGTTTCAGTCCAAAAACTTGGTTTAAGGAAGAACGCGCCTCGGGGACAGACATTCGGACTCTCAAACTTTTAAAATTCTTTTCTGATATACCACTTGTGGGGGTTCATTTTAAAGCTCCTGGTGTATGAAAACTTTTTACCGGCTTAGTTTTTCGAAATTCGAAAATTTTACTTTTCTCCATAGAGTTAACACGGGGATGGCGGCCATTTTGAATTTCAAACATCGGTAAATCTTGGGTTATTTGTTTCTCAAGTACCAAAATTTGCACGGTGACCCCCGATTTTTATGCTTGATTTTGAAAGAGAATATTTGAAATGTTTCTTAAGGAAAGTTTGAGCAAAAGTTTAAGTCTTTTACTTTCGAGGTGCATACTACCTTAAATCACACTCAAAACTGTTTCACATTTTCATACTTGGTTAGATCGTCATACTTTTTGTACATTCAAGGGTTGACTAGATCAGGTTGACACCGAGTGGTCCACAGCAGCTCCTTATGCCAAATATACATATACAGTGTACAAGGTTGATGGGAAATGACATTTAATGTTTATAAACAGTCTGAGGAGTTGGCCAACTGACCACATTTGCGGCGGTAAAGTTTTGGCATTTTGCCGATGGAAGCTTGCCAACAGGATGTGCATGATATGAGGTTTACGCATTGTGTCAGTTTATGGTCCTCGCCAGATGTCAAACCGCTCTTTCAGTACAGAGTTCGGAATGTGTCTGTCTGGACCAGACAGTAGTAGCAAAGAGAGAACTGTATCACACACTGTCTGACCCCATTAAAGGTCCCTCAACTAAACCTTTCTATTCATATCTGGAATGCCAGGCTATATGTAGAGATACATCACATGGGACTGGATGTCGTGAATTCCGATATCGCACTGCACTTCTCTGAAAGACTGCTAACAATAGTACTGTGATCTGATCAAAGACTATGAGAACCGGTCTTCTCATTTCTGGGTTCTGCATACAGATTTAAGGCTATGCAACCCTATGCAACCACAACACGATGAAACTTTACACAGAGAAGAGAACCATTAAAATGTTTTCAGAGATAAACGGTTTATGGTAGTGGAAAAGGCTAGGGAGTCACAGGTAAATTTTAACCCCAAACAAGCAACTGACTTTCTTGACAGGCAAGAGCGGAGATCCCTATTGTTGATCATGACACCTACATGACTATAATGTGTCAGTGAGGTAAATTACGCATTTCAATTGCTCTATAACATACGTGGCAATGTAGACCTCAGACTGACATTTGATACGGCAAAACAAATAATTGGCCTGCAATGAGTATACCTCAGCTTGAAGACATTTAAATGTCAGGTATTGGTTTATGCCAGTGGATGCCGCCCTCAAAAACCTCAAATAGGGACTCCCCTCTCCCCTATCACACTCAGTCCCTCCCCTTCGGATCCAACCTAATCTGCCAAAATGCACTCAACAGCTTGGCTATTGTTCGGTCTATTTTTCGGTCTCGTCAACTGATACTTTGAATATCTTTAACATTTGCCATATTTGCCTCCCACGCGGCAAGCCATACATGTACATAGCCAGGGTTGCTCAAACATTTTTAGGTACAGCGTGACCCAGTGTGACCTATGAACCCAACCTTCTACATAACAATACGATTCCACTGTGCAAGATACTGTACCTGACTGGCAACTCTCCTAAAAAGTTTTGGCATGGTACCAGCTAGTGTGTTATTAACCCTTGGACGGTGAAACCCCAGTCAAGCATACTGGTAGACGTTCTTTTGTGATAGCAGAGTACTGTGTCCTGGCAGAGCAGTTATTTTATTGTCAGAGTGACTGACACACACAATGGACGAGTAGCGCTAGGGTAGAGGTGAGGTCTCACTTCAAGTAGATGAATGTAAGAGAAAAGTCTGGCTGTCCGGAAAAACCTTTGATGGTATCAAAGTCCAGCACACTACCGATACATGCAGGTTTGTGCCTCAAAACTGAAACATTAAAACTTCTGCTAAAATTTTACTCAAGAAAACTTTAAACCATTCTCTTTCACATTTCAAAATGAGGAATAAAAATCAGGAGTCACTATGCAAAATTTTGGTACAAGGGAAACAAATTACCTAAATTTACTGATATTTTAAATTCAAAATGGCCAAACTACTACCAGGCAAGACAGCACACACAAACAGGCAACCAAAACACAATGTTAGGGCTATATAACCTCCACATAAAAACATCTCACGGAAAAGTTGAAAAAAAAAAAATTTTGCATTTCACCATTCAGGATTACAGAAACAGTGATGCATTTTCATTCTCAGAATGGCAATTTTTGTGGAGACATGGAGGGAAAAACATCATTGTATATTTTACTGAACCTTCATGGAAAATTTCAAAATACGTTCTAGGCAGCAGAGTTAAGAGAAACAGTGAAACTTTTAGTGCTGGTGAGCAGTAGTACAGTGACTCTGACAGACATTATCAAAAGATGGAAATCAAAAGACTAAAGTACTTTGGCTGTTTGAATCTCTCAAGATAAATTATGAAGTTCACATTTTTTTCATGAATGTTTCTGGAATTAGGACTTCAAAAATTTTACGAAAACCTTATTTAACATGAAGTATAGAGATGTTGTAGAGATAACCCATTCTGGAAAATGAAAATACCGTCAATGACGCTGTACCTTCTCTAATGTGTGGCCAGGTCAGGTAATTGGTTGTTGGCATGGAGTTGTTGGTAAATAGTTGATGATGTAGGGGCATGAGGTGGGATATGGACCCAAAGAACCCAAAGATGATTAAATACATCAATCAAAAAAATTCTAAGCTACAGTATAAACTGCCTAAAGATAGTTCAATGTGGAAAAAAGTTAAACAATTCAGAAATAAGATTAACAGTCCAAAATAGTAATGACGCACTTCCTTACTGACCTGAGTGCATGTGAAATACACAACCTGGCATCTGTAAATTAAATGTATACCAAGTGATCATTTCCAGTCACTTTTAACTGTTTTTAATGGATTTTCCAAAGAGTCCTGTGGAAATGATGAAAAACGCTTATCTGGTCTTGTGTTTGTATAACCTCATGGCTGATAATTGTCATAATATTGAAAAAAATTGAAAGTGAAGAAATTACTGTTTTTAATAGGCATATTTTCCTTGAAATACATGACCGTGTAAAGAATATATGCTAAAAGTGTTTAAGAGTAAATTTCTTTTCAAAAAATAATAATTTAATTTGTGACCAAAGGATTTTTATTCTTTGAGTTTACAAATTCAAACATTGCAATTTGTTCAATCATCTTGTGCAGTGCAAAATTTATAAAATGACTGAAAAACAAAGAAAATTGGCAGAATTACAGTCTTTGTGATGTAAAATTATGGGTTGACATCACGATAACTGTTAATCTGTTTGAAGTACTAATATACTATAATTTAAAAAAGAAAAGTTCATGCAGAAACGGTAAAATATATTGTCAGCAATGTAGTGTTAATTTTGACTTTACATCAAAATATGCCTTTGCTGGATACCAAATAAAAAGGGCGAAATATCAGCCATGTTCAGCAAAATCCACACAACAGCATTGATCCTTTTCTAATTTGATTTGATTTGCTTATGTTATCCTTGTATGACAGTCAGACAATATGGAACTTGAACACAACACAGTGAATAAGTATGCTGTAAATGAAATGGTGTGGCTGCATCCACATGCAGCAATAGGAGTGCCTTTGTCTCTCACCCCTCATTTCCAACCTGTCCCATCCCTGAAAAAATAGTTTGGTCTTATATTTATAATGTTAATAATTTCTGTATTTGTTAAAATGTGCGCATCTCAAAAACTTTTGATCATAAACATTTTCATTGTTTTTTATAGCTGACCAATCAGTTAACCTGTTTATTTTGAATATTTGCGCATTTTTCTTCAGTATTTGACATTTTCTGAATACCTTCTTATTCAGTTTGTCATTTTCTAAAAGTTTAAATGCTCCATTGTGTGGTCAAGCTTTCCACAAGCATCAAATGTGGTACTTCATATAGGAGGGTCTGCCTCTAGAGGGCGGGCATCATGAACACTCCTGTGTTTGTTGGTTAATTCCTCCACGTAAACTTCTGATTGTACTGTAAACATTGAACATGGCCGACGTCCGATTTTCCTGTCTAAAACTTTCACTCATTTTCGTTCATATGACTCTGAAACTCCAGGAAACGATTGGGAAGAAAGGGTTATCTTGAAATATTGAGGTACTCGCCGATATTTTGCAAAATTAAATGAGAAAAAATGCAAGGAAAATGCCGACAGGCTTACACAATGACAGTTTTCAGACTCGGAGGCATATGATCATCTCTGCAGATTATGCAACAGGCCCAGATCACGTGAGGCCATGAGGGGATATCCACGCAACTCAGTACCAAACACTAGCGCTAACAGAGTGAGCAAACACAAAGTGAGTACCCCTAACGTCAGCTAAGTAGTCTGTAATAGATTGTAGTCAACTAAGAAACTTTGGAGAAAGGCTTAACACTGTGGCTATGCCGCTAAGTCCCTTTTGATTTTTGTCATAGCTCAAATCGTTCTCCCACACCTCAACCTGCCATGAACACCCCCACCAGTTTATGATATGACCCATCACAATAGCATGACGTCCACGGATCTTGACAGACGGAAGTCTTGACAGACGGAAGTTCTTGACAGCAGCATATTGGTTTTCAACTCTAATACCTTCTCTGTCTATAAATAGACACGAGAAGGTAAAAATGAAAGTTTTCGAAAATTATCAAGCACTGCTGGCCAGCCTGACCATGTCAGTTATGAAGTCCAGTGTAAATTCTGCTCTGAGCATGATGGATTTGACAATAACTTTCTGTCCTGCACATGACAGCTATGAAAATCTCTGCTGCCGTTCTGAATATGAGACTTGAAAACCATTATCCATCCCGTTTGACTCTCTTTTCTAGTTTCTCGGTCAAACCACACAGCTCAAAAACACTCTACCTATGTTTTCCAATAAGACATTTTAGTAAGCTTCAGGCCTGTACGTATTTATGACGTGAGGTATTGTTGCATTTTACACCACTGAGAAAAACAAAGTTAGAATATTTTTATGAAATTCTCCACATTTCTGGTGAAATTTGATAAATGGCTGATAAAGAAAGAAAAAAAAACCAGAAAAAACCTGCATGCTTGTTGTCCTGTTAATGAAATGATTTGTATTAATCCGGTATAGACCAGATCAGACAGGTTATTGGTCGATAGAAATTTTTTTTTTTTTTTTTTTTTTTTTTTTTGTGTGTGGAGGCGGCAGGTTCGGTTGGTTTATATGCTTGTGGGTCTTGGAGCTTGGGGGAGAAATTCTAGATCATAATTTGAAATTCCACATTAAAAATACAAACTTTTATCAAGCTGAAATGGCTTTGATTTTTGAGTAAGGGTATAAAATGGTGGATAATCATAATGAGAGCATCACATTCAATTACATACAGTGAGTGTTTCAGAATTCAAAGGAACAATGATTTAAGAAGGATAACAATTGTTCTGAAATGACAAAGCGTAAAGGACCTTAGAATAATAAATAACATTACAGACCCACTTGACACAAAGGTAGATGTGATCAAATCAGATCTATTTTCACAACAGTCTACGACATTTGTTGAGTATTAAATCCTCTACGACTTGTGACAGCATGCGGGCATTAACCTACCGCCCCCACAAAATTCCCCTGATGCAAGCCAAATTGTAGAATTTCAACTGCGCAATGAGGAAACGAAACTACCATAAAAAAATTAAAATATCCCTGACTTCATTCAAATTTCCTATGAGCTGTATTTCAGAATGAAATTCACAACCAGAACCAGTACACTGGGGGAAAAAAAAGCCTTTTTTAATTGAATTTATCCTACACAGACAATACAGCTGGACATAAACAGAGATTTGCGACACGTTTCCTGTTATTCACTGTGAAGTCTCGCATGTACATGTACAGCCACACGTACACCGGTGCCGTGAACCTCCGAAGAAGACAGAACATGAGGTGAACAAACTTTGCTGCCGGAGAGAAAACCAAATTATCATAAAATATATTGAGAAACTTATCATAAAATATATCCAGGTCACTAAACTGAGTATCTCTGGTTATATTCAATAAATTATTTAAAATCTCACAAAAGGCGATGTAAGGAAATCTCGGTTCTTTTCTTAACATAAAACGATTGTTCCCGTTGTAAGATTTTTCACTCAATTTCTCAAAGATCTCACAGACATGGCAATAACTTACAAAGACATCCTTCATCATCAGAAAATGTACGGGTGAACAAACTTTTGCATCAATAATGGCTCATTATCATAATATATTCGGGTACACAATTCTACCTACGCATGTTTTTTGCCAGTGTGCATGGTGGCATAAAATGGTGAGGGAAATTCCATAGATATTTTTTACACAACAATAATGACACTTGACAGACCTCAGGAAAGGAAATACTATCTTCAATACAGAGGAATATATGTCAAAACACTACATGTTTTTCTCAGTACCTTGTGCTATTTATAGGCATTGTTTTCAGTTGTGCGCTGAAATTTCATATCAGCAATACAGAGTTGATTCTGAATTCACAACATTATTGAAAGATGAAGATGTTTTTATGACAATCCTACAGAATCAATTCCTTTGATCAAAACCAAATCATTCAGGCTACGCATGACGTCTTTTAAACAACTCAATAATGGCACACAAAGCCACATCGGGTACTTACACAGCGCCCTCTAGTGTGGGTTATTCAGTGTCCTCGCATACATGTATATATCATAACATGCATTTGCCTTTGTGGCAGATCGACAACACACGCAGCAGGGTCAACAAACTTTCCATAGACATCTATGAGTCACAGTTCACTCTATAAATACATTGTACCACTATTGTCAGGGGTCCTATGCTTTAAACCAGAAAAAAATTCTGGGCCATAGTGTTAATTATTCAATCACGCAGATGAAAAATTTTCATATTTTTTAATTAATTTGTCAAAAGTCTTCAACATTTTCTATAACTTCTACCATTTTTGTTCATTTATATTTACACTGAATAGAAACAAATATCTCTGTCAGCTGAAATCTTTTCTGAAATTATGAATTTAGTGTTCTCCTACTCTGACCACACAGAAATGTTAAGAATTTGGGAAAATGTCCAACTATGGAAGTACGGCATCAATGACGCATTCTTTGCCTGAACTATCTGGGGTCACACGTTGTTATCACTGTGTGGACAAGGATCTGTATGTTGACAAATGTCGTCACAACCGAACCCAAGATGAACTGATAACTATTTAACACTCCAAAGGTCAATTGCAGAGTGTGTGCTAAAAATAATTTTAAACTCTGGCCTACTGTACATGGACCGTTCATTGCTAATATCAGTATCGGCTGCCCTCTATCTTATCTGAGTCTAGCCAACACATCCAAGTGACCTTGAACTTCGGCTATGACAGGTTGATAAGGGTCTTTCAGAGGAACAATTTTATTCATTGGACAAGGCGCCATTAGGTCAAACCAGTGGCTACATTCACAAATTCAATGCACAAAAGAATGGCCGCACATTCCGGTAATACCAATGATTCCAGATGAAACCAGACAGCAGCTGGTAAACCATTGAAGCACAGAATTTTTAGCTTTTTAATTAAAGCCAAACTAAATATGGTAGTTTTCTGCATCATCAGCTCTTTAATTCTGTCATGTACAAACACTGATCAACAAGGCTTATTTTAGTATCGACAAGTATCCATTTAAAACCAAATGTTCTGAAATGACACGTATCAACAATATTCATTTCAGAATGACTGTTTGGAGAGGACATGTTTGCCATATTTGTATATAAATTTAGTTTAGTTGTTTACAGTATGTAATTTTCAGTAAAATGTACTTCACTAGTGAAGCTCTACATGTGTAGACTAAAACATGCAACTCTTTCGGATATTGTTACCAATCCAGAATGTCGTTGCATACAGAATATCTAAATTTGAGTAGATTTTGTAGTTTCCATGAGACAGGCGGCTAGACCACTAACTCCATTTTTTCATAATGTTGACAATTTTTCATGAGACGACAGTACACAGCAAAATATTGTATATTACTCCATACACATGACACCATATTGTCAATGAACCAAAAAAATCCAATCAATATCATGAAGGAAACTATCTACCATTTTATCCGAATTCATCAGTCTTTGATATTTGTCAACAAAAATCTTGGAAAGTTGTGTTTTTGTTGGGTTTTCTGATGTGTTTTAAACTGTAATTCAGTGTAGTCTAAAAATAAATTAGTTTTACACAACTGGTATTTTTTCATTTGATGTCTAAATATTGATGCAAATCAATTTTTATCTTTCTGATTACAGACAAAGTTAGAGTTTTGTACTGCAGTTCTTCATGCCTTCTTTGCCTAAAATACTGATGTAGCCAGTATGGCAAATGCCGTGGAATATACCATTATGCTTTTCCCTATGATCAAGAGCCAAGGGTTTGAGGGGTGGTGCTGGAGGGTTGTGCCCAGCGAAACGTTCAAGCTGCACTGACTATCAAAGGGCATGACACTGTCATGTGGCTGTCTGCAGTCTAATTTTATGAACATATTGAAAAACAAAGCCTGCTTTGAACTCAGAATCTGTGACATCTACATATGACAACAAAGATACGTGTACAAAATATACACACCCAATGCAAAGAATTGCCACAGTGCGGAGGCAAGCCACTACTTGAAAATTTAATTATGATGAACAAGACGCAGAATGAAACACATCCGCTTTTCATGGTCGATCCTTTTTTTTAAAAGCTTTCAAAATATTTGTAAGCTAATGTTTAACTATTGATACACTGTATTATACGTCTATTTGTTGAAGATCTGTGTTTTGAGGCCAGACAAGTTCCAATCTAATTGTAGGCAATGTGGAACACAAAATTGCATATTATGTTGTGTTTTGCCAAGATGGCTCATTTTTCTGTTGCATGACAAATTTTTTAAGTTCATGTGAAAGAATTTGTGAAACTGTCATGAGGTCCTCTCATCTTAGTAAATGCAGTAACCAATGAAATTTGAAATTCTTACATCCTACTGAAATGATATTTTCTGTGAAATAACGGATAAGTAAAGAAAATATTGACTGGGTGGGAGAGATCTGCACCACCTGATTCTGATAAAAAACTTACAAAGTGTTTTTTTTATGTCCATTGACAAAACATGCAGAGTTTTGTTGTCATTGTTCACGTGCGCAAATAGATAAGGGTGGTAGGAATACCAATATTTCACATTCAAAGTACATTCCTATCTGAGCCATCAATTCTTCATGTAAAAAAAAAACAAATAAAGGAGTGGTTGAAATTTAGGACTTCCAATTCACCCTGGCATATTTTACTATGAAAGCAACATACGTGCTTTCAAAGTCCCAACATACTATAAAAATTCACCCATGAAATTGTGAGAGCTGGGTGGGGCTGATCGTACCCAAGCTCAACTAATTTGCAGTACAGCTTGGTAGTGACTACTGCCGTGCAGTCAGTCGTGTTTGTCGGCACGGATGTTTAGATTTTTGAAATGCCATACGCATTATCATAATTTGACATTCAGCTACGTATCTACATGCCTGCCTGTCGGTGGAAATTGAATCAATACGGTGTAATATATATGTATCTATGCCATGAGTTTATGGCGGATATTTATGTGCTTGTCATTTCTATTTTATTTTTGCTGGTATCTGAAGCGTCAGAAACAGCAATGTGCCCTGGGATTTCACTTCCTAAATAAATATGGACGTGTATATACAGGAAGCACTGGGCACGTGACTAAAGCATTGAGTTGTACAATGCAGGATTCAGGGTGCTTGGGGATTATGACAAATTGCTGAAATTTTTGCAAAGTAGTCTTAACATATTTTTGTCGAACTTAGAGATGATCTGCTGAAAATTTTATCAAGAGTCACACAATCAGCCATATTATACGGCAAATAGCAGCAACATTTTCTGTCTCCTCGAGATAATTCCCACACAAAATTGTATGAAAATGAAAAATGATGAATATGAGAAATACATAACTCCATTCATTACTACATTTATCTGGAAAACTATTTTCAGAATGGGAATACCTGAAAATATACTTGGTTCGTACCACCTCATATCAAAATTCAAAATTTTCATGAAGGGGATGTTTATAATAATACCCATAATTATTTATTCTATATTTACTAAACGTTATTACTGATGAGTAAATTATGGTCTTATTATGATAAATCTTTCAAGGTGTTCAAAAACTACAAAAGGTTGAAATTTGTGATTACCGGGAGGTTGGGCAAAAATGTCCTGGTGTATTAAAATACTTGGAAGAGAAGTTTTGATTGAAAATTACCAGCCAAAGTTGGTATAAGACCCAACCATTTGTATATGACCCAACCATTGGTCTGCTCCAAAAATTGACATTTCTGTTCTTTTATTATTCTGTAAAGTCTGAGACAAGAAGACTGCCACCAAAGAAGGATTTGGCCCAGTTTCTTGGACTGTAACAAAATGATATCGCTGATCTGAATCAGCCAGAAAGGTGAAGTTCATGATAGTCTCCTTACCCGTTCATTGTATGGATGACCTTTGAGACATTCCGGTGCCATCCAGAACGGTGAACCCACAACGTGTAACTTTGGATCGTTATCCCTGAAATTAACGCAAGAAAATACACATCAACTGAGTTGATATTCATGAACAGGTCATCAATTTACTTACTAGCTGGAATGTACCATAGAGGGTTGACATTTTCATATTACACAACTTATTCATTATTGATATTTATATAGGAAAGATCATCATTGTTAAAGTAAAACAGCCAAGTTGGTTGATGCACATCTAATCACCATGTCACATTTCTATGAACACAATTTCATAAATATCAAATGGTACCCTCCCTATTGCAAGCATTCCGTATCTCGGTAATGGTTCCCACCTATCACTGGAATCAAGGTCAAAACAATCTCTGTGATAAATGGGCAAAAAGGTAAGATACCGTTGAGTGGGGTTTTTTGAAAACTAAAATAATCCTTCTCTACTTAGGCGACTGCCAGAACAGTTTTTCCGCTGTGTGAAGAGATGATGAGATATTTTTACAAATGAACTCTAGAGGGCGCTATTGTATGTAAGTCAATTCTGAAATCCTGCATAGTGGAACTGATGTCTTCATAGGATTTTTCTTTCTTTATAAGATGAAGAACAGAGTTGATGATTTTGTGGTCTACTTTTCAAGCCTGGTGACACTTCAAGGTATAGAATACAAAATGAAGTCATTCTAATTGATAAATCACATGAATATTTCCTATCTTTTACACCATTTGTTTTCAGATCATTCTTCAGTACAATTTTTTGTTCACTTTTCCGTTTATTTACAGTTGTGTGGACATGACGTTTCATGTTGATGGTGGACAAATCTGCAATACAATGTTCCACTTTTTGAATACCAGCAGTCTTTGAGATTTTTAAAGATTTGTTAAATAAAAACTTCTCGTAACTTGTTCAATGAGTTTGAAGGATATTTGTTAATTTCTCTCTCTTCTGGTGGGTATCAATCATAGCACTATTAGGATTAGTAATTTTAAATGTGCATAATATTCAGGGTTTTTTTTCACAAATTCATGCATTTTTGCAGGCCCTTACAATCTAATCATGAACTTTACTGAGATCTGCATAACCATCTGAAAACCCCATCTACTTTATCTGCATTTTCTGACTCACAGTTCTCTTTCTGGCACTAAGACACGAAAGAGTCAGTCAAATAATCTTATCCAAGATTGCTCACAAGGGATTTTTAGCCATAAGCAGTCTCAAGTTTGAGACTGCACATTAACAAAATTGACTGAAGAAAAGATCTGACATACATTTGCTTTCATAAATGAGCAGCGTCACAAAATCTCAGCATTTAATTATGGGGGTATGTGCCTCAAGGTCAGATATTCAGACTCAAACTCACAAAAGTTTTTAGTCTACCAATTGTGGGGGCTCACTTTAAAGCTTTTGGAATAATAAAAACTTTCACCCTATTGTTATGAAAATCAAATACATTATTTTTTCCGTTAGACTTTCAACACAGGGATGGCAGCCATTTTGACTATGAAGAGTCAGTAAATATCAGGTAATTTTTTTCTCTAAAACCAAATTTTGCACAGTGACCCCTGATTTTTATTCCTGATTTCGAGAGGGAATGGATTTTAAAGTTTCCTTAAGAATAGTTTAACTTCCTCAATTTCAAGGGGCGTCCTACCCGAAAGCCCGTCACGGACAAAGTACAAGAACCATGTTAGTACAAAAGGGCCACTGCCTTTTGACAACATAGCTATAATTTTTGTTCCATGATACATGTGCATTTGCTTATTCTGCCCACGAACATAAGCTGAGGTATAACATAAGCTTAGGTATAAAGTATTAGCCTTGCAAATGGAATACTTTGTGTGCAATACGCAATTTTATTAGTCACTAATGAAAGTCTGGTCTGGACAGACAAGTTGAACACCAAGTATTTCAAATAATTCTAGGAATACAGAACAAGAAATTGTAATTTACACGATGAGCAAAAACAACAGAGAGTACAGTACGTCTTCAGTTCCAACTTATAGAGCTTTAAGATGACCAAAAGAAATGTACATTCTTCAAAACTCTGTCCCACAGTTCACAACAGTACTGTTAGATCAAAAATATCAACCCTCTGAGTGCTGTAATTTTTCCCACCAAAATTTAAGTGCAACATTTTACCCATTTCATTAATTTTTCTGTATCTATTTTTATAATTTTGGACCAAATGGACAACATATTATATTTGCTTCAGATTTTTATCAAAATTTTGCGCAAAAATCTGAAAAAGTCGACTTGGGTATATTTATATAGGCAACAAAAAGTGACCTTAGCACTCAAAGGGTTAAGACTGATCTGTACTTGTGCATGCTGGGTTTAGCTGCTACAAAATACTCTCACAAGGAATAAATACAAGAACACTGATAAGAAAATATCCACACTTACTTTGGTATTTTACATGCGAGCCCAAAGTCTCCAACAACGGCACGATATCTGTCATCCTCTTGTTTCTTTATCAGGCAATTCTGTGAAAATAACGAAAAAAACAACAGAATAAGTATACAACGTCACTGGGGGCGCACTTGACAGCTTTTTCACTTGTGCACCATACGATACACCATGCGTGTATGTTGAGTCATGTAAATCAGGTCGGTTTTAAAGAAAAGTAAAACCAGTTTACTTCGGTCATCATCAACTTTTGATACATTTTCATGTCAACACTGTCTGGACTAGTAGGTTGGATTTTATCCATACACAAATTGTGACAATCACCTCCCGAACGTTCTCGGATCGGATAGTCTGCTGAAAGAGGCGTCTGTGACATGGTTGTAACATACAACTTTTTCAGGATTTCATGAAGCATGTTTCTCAAAGACCTCTCATAGAATTTCCGAGAGGTAATGTCCCTGCTTTTTAAATTCCGTCATTCCATCAAAGTCTGTTCTGAAGACACCTGACATGCAATTAGCAAATTGAATTAAAGAAGAATGAATTATTACAGTAATTTGATTGAAAGGAAATGTTTTAAAGACTTGAAGGAAACCGGAAATTGGAAAAATTGTCAAAACAAACACATTTTCACGAGACTTTATGAATACAGTTTGAACAAAAGCTTGTTTGGAAGTAACGGGAAAGCTGTTGCATGTATGTATATAAAGATGGTGTTGTGAGCCAGGATAGAGAGAAAATTTGATCTCAAGTGACAAGAACAACACAAAAGCTCTGACACTCAAAGTCCTCTGTCTCTCTACACTGGAAAATGCTGCAGTTTAGAAATGCATATGGTGATTTGATAAATCGTAATGGCAAAAAGAACAGTCTATACAAAAGAGATCACATGAGAAACTCCAGCGTAGGGTTAAAACTTCTCCTGTAAAGATAGATATTGGGTTATTCTGATACAATACACCGCAGCAGAAGAGGGACACTGGCACTAAAATTGCATGAACTCCTCTCTTTTAACCTGTTCCACCTCATCACTAATAGAGAGGTCAGCAACCCTCATTGTTAACAATATGTTTGGGCCGAACCATGGTGGTGATAGGGTAAATCGTAGACTGGTATTGCCCCATTTTTAAGCTACTGGTTTCAATGGATAGGAAGGCCTACTGACTACAGATCAAGTACTAGCAGGAGTGAAGTACATCTGTAGTAACAATACAACCTATCAAGTTTTTAAGGAAACAAAAGTACCTGGGCGATACCCCTACAACATATGACGTACTGGTGAGCCATCTCGGCAAGACTGAACAATGATAGGCCCCACTTTGACCAATTTTACAAAACAAACAAGTCATCGTTGATGACACAGTCCCCACTTGTTAAATGGGTACTTTGATTACATGTCCTCAGAGAGGATAGAGTCCTCTTCTTTAGGTCTGTGATAAAAATACTTTTGAATAAATTCGCTTGATACATGTCTGAGTTGTAGTTCAGGACATGAAAAAATCGTAATAAAATGGCCACATGTCGGCCATATTGGATCGTATCACAAAACAAATCGATGTGCATATGTATGACATAGGTCAATGTCCTTGTACCAAGTTTGAATAAAATCCGTTGAGATATGCCTGAGTTATGGCTCTGTACATGAAAAAATCGTAAAAAATGGCCGCACGGCAGCCATATTGGATCGTATCACATGAAAAATTGACGTGCATATCTATGACATTGGTCAATGTCCTTGTACCAACTTTGAATAAAATCAGTTGAAACATGCCTGAGTAATGGCTCTGTACATGAAAAAATCGTAATAAAATGGCCGCCTGGCGGCCATATTGAATCGTATCACAAAATAAATCGACGTGAATATGTATGACATAGGTCAATGTCCTTGTACAAAGTTTGAATAAAATCGGTTGAGATATGCCTGAATTATGGCTCTGTACATGAAAAAATCGTAACAAAATGGCCGCCTGGCGGCCATATTGGATCGTATCACAAAACAAATTGATGTGCATATCTATGACATTGGTCAATGTCCTTGTACCAGCTTTGAATAAAATCAGTTGAAACATGTCTGAGTTATGGCTCTGTACATGAAAAAATCATAATAAAATGGCCGCCTGGCAGTCATATTGGATCGTATCAAAAAACAAATTGACGTGCATCTGTATGACATATGAAGTAATCCTTGTACCAAGTTTGAATGAAATCGCTCCAGGCATCTCTGAGATATCTGCGTGAACGCACGGACGGACGCACGGACGGACGCACGCACGCACGCACGCACGCACACACGCACGGACATGACCAAACCTATAAGTCCCCCCGGACGGTGTCCGTGGGGACTAATAACTATTGAGGGTCCAATTTTACAAACGGCATAATTCTAGAGGGTCCAGTTGGTGCACTATGCTATTGGATGGACCTTGTTGTTTCAGTGTTCTCTACAGCTTGGAAAAATTGAGGGCGAGTTGATTTACATAACGATAGGTAATTTGCATATTTGTTCGTGAAAATAAAATGTTTTATATAGTTATTAACATATGAATATATTGCTCCAAAACTCCCCCTTATGGGGAACCCCATGTTTCCATAACAATGATACGTCAAAATGTTCTTAAGGTGCTCCAAGGTAGCTGTCTTTGTTCCCTGTTTCTCACTATGACTTACCATTGAAGTTAAATCTCTGTGAATCACTCCTTTGCTGTGTAAATATTTCATGCCTTCTCCGATGTCCAAGGCCAAGTGCAACCGGAGGTCCCAGTCTAACTTTGTGTCACTGGAGAGTAAGTCTTCTAGATTCCCACTATTGCAAAACTAGGAAAGAGGCACAACATTATGAGAAGTTAAAAACTTTTCTATCACACACAGGAAGTTGGGTAGATTGCTAGAACAGGTGTAATGGTGATTTATGCTTTATTTAACCAATACACTCAATAATTTGGTAGATTTATGCACGATTTCTCATTAACCCTGAAATTATGAACAAAATGCACTTTGAAGGAAAGTCAAAACAAGCCAAGAACTGCTGGCAAAGCTACAGTTATGAATTTTGCCAATGCATTAGGTTGTGGAATAAAACATGGCGGTATTTCAGGGAGCAAAAAATCATGAAAGTACCATAAAAATTTACAAGTCTCATCCCTTGGTATGTGACTTAGTAATTCACAGAGGATATTAGGGCTAATTGTGCAGTGTCTCAGAAGCTTTCAGCCGATTGGCTGTTTGAAACTCTTTGCTCTTGTTGAATTATTTCCAAACAGCTAATCAGGCTAGTTGCAGACTCCTCTTAAATCTCTGTAAATAATGCAAATCTGCCAATCACATACAGGGCTCGAAATTAGCGGTAGTCCTGCGTCCACAGACTACCGACTTTTCCCTGGGGCTACCAAAGTCCATGAAATGGTAGCCCACGTGGACTACCAAAGCCTGGGACATGAAATACTTGGCGTGCGATGTCCGACACTTTGGGACGAGCTAAATGCAGTCAAATGCAGTTTCATTTGTTTGAAGCAATTATCAATTCAATTTACTTGGATTTTAATATCCATTTGATGTTGTTCAGTTTTGGACATGTTGTTCTTTCATCTGAAATGTACCATACCACACTCTCTGTCAGTGTTTGTTGAGTAATAAAAGATTGATTGATTGAATTATCCTTTCATCTGTGAAGTTTTTTTGCTTGCGACTATTACAATTGTCACTGCTATATTGTTGTTTAACAAGATGCAGAGCGTTTGATACTAGAATGTTGAGTTGCTTTTCCGTGTGCATGCCAGTTCACACTATGCTGTTGATCGCCAGTATACACGACGTACTTGTGTCCAGTTTTGGTGTTTTGATGCTGAAATTTCACAAAACTGTCACTTCTGTATCCAGAGATTGTATTATCAGTTTAATTTGAAATAGTTATATAAAACAATGTGTCAGTTAAGCTTGGAAGTCGTGGCTGAGTTTCGCTGTCTTTTATCTATGGTTGTCGATCAGTATCGGTCTGTATGGAGAGACTCGGGTGTAACAAGGCATGCCAGTTCATAAAGATCATAAATTTTTTTTTGGTTTTTCTTTACTCAAGATACAAGTTCTTTGGATGTATAAGCCGAGATTGAAAGTGATAGAAAGTGTTAAAAATGTACATAAATTAGCATAAATTAAGCGTTCGTGACACGTAACATGGGGTTTCTCGAGTGGAAGCCCCTAGTTTTACTGCTATTTTGTTTCCGAACTGGGGGCTTATACTTGGACGAGTACAGTGTCCCTAAACTAAAATATTCATGGACTACCAGCCATCGCCACTGGGCTACCAACTTCAGAAAATGGTAGCCCAAGTGGACTACCAGGGTAAAAAGTTAATTTCGAGCCCTGACATATAACCTTCCAAGCTGCTGCACATTGCCAGGCCAGAAGATATGCACCAACAACAAACAACAACAAAGGATTTTGTTTGTACCGTACTAGAGGGCGCTGTGCTATAATGCTGCACATGATGCAGTGAAATACTCCGGTTGTTGTTGGGAGAGGTTTTGCAGAGCTTGCTCTTTCATCATTCTGATTACAAGGGTTTCAGAAAAGACAAACGCCCTCATTAACTTAAACAACAAACAGAGAGGCGGAAGTGAACAGCCAATGGATGATTTATAGTTTACATAACTTCCTAAACGTGCCTGGAACCATCTGACAAATAACACTGATGTATTATTCAGTTGACGTATGTAATACCAGGGTGCTGTAGGTACTAGACGAGGCATGTGTGTAATCAGTAACCATGAAACCAAGTAATGTATAATGTTAAAGCGGCTTAACTTCCATAATCCCTTCAATTAAACACAGACCTAACCAAACTGGAAAGCCAACCAAATGGAAGTTCCATGGTAAACCTATCTGTGAAAATTTTTTATACATTCTGCCATACTTGTTGTATCGCTACAGGCCGGTGTACCCGTTACTTGTTCTGAACACAAGGGAAGTGACGGTTTAATTTGGAAATTAACTTGTTTGTGAGCCAGAGGTTGACTTCATAGTAATTTATATCCTTCGCTGTCTGTGTATAACAACAATCAATTCATGCCAGGAGTGTACATTTAACACACACATGAAATTCTCATTTTGGATATGTGACCACGATTTACACTCTCATCTCGTAAAGTCCATGCCTTCATATTGGCTAGCTGCAGCTGTCATAATTGAGTTACATGACTGTCTTCCGTGATCCAGGATTTATCCTGTGAGTTTTCAAAGAAACACCATTTGCCAGGAAGGATTCCAGTACAAAATTTCCAAAAGGCGGCTGTGAACAGTTTCCTGACATGACAGTGCGACACATTACAATGCCAGAGACCACCTGGACACGATTTACGACATCAATCCAAGTCTAAAAAGGTTTCTTTCCTGACAATGCCGAAGGCTGGCAGTGAACTAACGAGGAAACATCTGGAACAGTAAATGTGTAACTTCAGCAAAACAAAATATGCATTAATGTACGGTACTGAGACACAGCTAAGATACAGTCAAAACATTATGAACAGACAGAACAATTAATATGCTCCATTGTTTGTTTTTGTTTCTTTGTTTGTTTGTTGTTAGGTGTCTCATTGAAACAGACAGTTATTGTGTGATACCTGTAAACTTGCAAAATGTACATGTACTGTACCGAATTGCAACCTGGATATAATCTTGAATCTCTCCCACCGCCACCACCACCAATAATGGATACCCCATCCAGGTGTGGACAAATCCCTATAAACATTCAGTTATGGTAGGCCTAAAATTGGTGAATAAAGACATCTTGCACTCACAGGCAGTCATCTAGAATTTTATCAATTCCATTGGCACTCAAACATTTTTAACACTGGCAGAAACTACTGGTCGAAACACAGACCAATGGACAAGCATGCACACCCATCAGAAATGAGCTAGAGCAAGTGAATTAATTTGACTTCAATGAACCCACTGGTTTTTCCACTCACAAGTTTGCTGAATTTTCTGCAAAGGAAAACAAAAGATATCGGAAGGCTGCACACATAAAGTATTCAATGTTTCCATGGAGCACCGTGGGGGGAGGGACAGTCACTGTGGGAGGAGGGACGGTTCATGGACGTAGAGAGAGACCTCAATGATGGTTCACAGTTCTACATGTATTTTGATACCACGGAGACAGCATGGGCCAAAAATCTAGTACAAAGTTTTGTGCATGGTACATTTGCTGTTTGTGTCTGATTACACAAGTCACCTGTACAGAGGATGTAATCATACACCTGAAAATTTCCGCATGGCTGAATATTGCCTAATGCTCATGTTTGTGTCTGTATTACCCTCTGTGTACACACCAGCAGATTTGCAAGGTCTACTGTTCCAGTGTTTGTCAAATACTCCGTTCATTGCATAACGTATTTATCTGCAATACACACCAACTTCTTCTACAAATGATTTCTTGCATTACACAGTTCCATTACAATGATCTTTTCCTGCAGTAAAACGCTTGTGAAAATCTCAGGAGGTTTTAAATGTCAAAGTGGGGAAAAATAGTTCCGTTTGTTTTGGGCATTGATGGACATGTCAGTGAGATCATGGGAACTGGGGAACTAGGGCTTCATGTGTTTTTCATCACACTGTCTGCCACTGAGTATCTTTTATATGAAGCAGCTCCTGATAGAGTTATATCAGATGTGATGATGTACTGACACAGACAAAGTACCTTGGTCACTGATTTATCCCTGACCATGTATAAAACTTGAGTCCAGGGTTCACTGCGCTGTTGTTGCAACAGGTGAGCTCTGCACTGACATTTGCAGTGCGACTGTGGTGCAAAGAGCAGCGGTCGCTAGGAAACAGCAAATCATAATCTTCTGCCACGTACAGAGAGCCCTTCAAATGTACCGTACGTTTGCCAATGACGAATACATTCTATGGTTGGAGTAACAGGAATCTGCCAGAGCAATGATGGGTAGAAATTTCTCGGTTTTGGGTGGTCTGTGGACAGCTTACAGATAATGGTGTCTTTGTCTATTTGGGAAATGATGTAAATTTGACAGAAGCGAAAGCATATGCATAAAAATGTTAAGGAAGCTTCTGGTAATTTGAAAGGATGTTTCTCATGGATAAACACAATTTATCATATTATAGTTTTGTCAATACTGGTGAATTTTGTGACATCATATCCTAAGATTACTACTGATAATGCATTTGATTATCCAGTATTGTGGCCCCAGATGTTTTCTACATCTACAAATTCACAGACATACTGTACCCTCTGTACAGCAATACTGTACCCCCTTCTGGCCTATAATGGGCTCAAGCAAACTTAGCACTCCATAACATACTTGCCGTCAGTTCATACATCATTTTGTGCAAAGTTTGATTTCATCTATTATTCGTTGAGACAGGTACATTATTGCTTAATTTAATAGTCTGTCCACTGAATGTCAGAGCAATCTACATATATGGACTATCAAAAAACGTGTACCAGCAACTTACTTTGAGTACCAATAACGGTAAATTTGAATTATTCATGAGCAGTGCCCATCAGCCAATCAGCAATAATTTTGAACAAGTTTAACATCTCATTGGATCAGAAACACCTGCAGATTGGTTCTCCTAAGGTTTGCATCTTGGAAAGAACAGGGCTCACTTGGTTCTTTGACAGAAACTTTCCAATAAAGTGATTTTTGGCAAAGTAGCTCATGTTTTGTCTCGATTGGCAAATAGCAGCCCTTATAAGAAATGACTTCTACAGAATTCTATTGAATCCTGCTTTTAGAAAATGGTGCCAAAACTCTATAAACTTCTATAGAACTTACATAGATATCTACAAGCTATGGAACTCTACAGAATTCTATAACCTTTATCGTAAGGGAGGGAAATCCTCATTCATGCCCACTCACTGTACAAATCTGTGGCACAAAAACACCAGTAAGGAAAGTTACACTCTCACAGTGAACGCCGTTCCAGATTCACACACATACATATAAATGACAAGCTAAGATTTGAAAGCTACCATATACAGCACTGTAGACCTGTATGATTTATATGCCAGCGCTATACATGTATATCGTTTTACACCACCCTGTACCTTGTGACCCACTGAGTTAGACACCAAGAGGTCAGATGAATGGAAGCTTTCAGCTATACTGTGCAGTCTGTTTTGTGAGATTTGTTTATCCCTGCCCTCACTTTACAAAACCTTAAATCCGGCAGTGACAGCCTCAATGTAAAGTGCTCCAAAAAGAGATTAGTGCACATGTATGGCAACATGAACAAAGTGGTTTCTGTGTCAGGAAATTCTCTGCTTGAAATAACGCACTCCTTGATCTGAGACTGTTAAATTACACAGGTCAATGCAGTTCAACTGGACAGGTGGTTGGGTGAACAGGCAGAAATCAGCTTTGCCTCTCCCATAGTCTCACCTTACACAAACTTTGTGTGGCAGCGTGCCGATAAGGTGACAGGCTTTTGACACTTGACCCCCTGTTTCCTGCGACCTTTGACTCAAAGAAGGAGGACAAAGATTCGGTCGATGACACAGAGTCTATTCCATGTCAAAGTTTGAAGCGCAATTTACAACATGCTCATTTCATCTTTTTTTTTGTTCTGTTTTGCATTTCTTGACAATTTCATCCCATTTTACGGTAGGACAGTCCACACTTAACACTGAAAACAACAGGACTGGGCCAAACCATGGTGGTGAAAAGGTTAACACAAGTTGTTTGCCTGTTTGGTTTTCAAGTACGACTCTAATTTTCTATGCTATTTCAACAAGAATATGTTATGTTTCACGATACGAATACAAAGACAAAATGCTTATATCCCTCAACGTTTTCAGGGAACTCCTCAAGAAGTTTTATCCTAAAATGCACCTCAGGGACAGATATTCAGACTCTCAATTGTTTAACCCTTTCACCAAAATGGTTTACCCCAAACCTATTGTAATAAATGGTGAATGTGGACATGTTTACAGGGAATTGGGGATGAACAGGTTAAAATATCTCTCTGGTATGCTGCTTATCGGGCTCATTTTGAAAACTGTACAAATGAAAAATTTACAGTCTTATCTAAGACTTAACATACATATAGGGATAGCTCCCATTTGGAATTTCACATATTGGTCAATTCTACTACCAAAATCTGCTGGGTGACCCTTTTCTTTTACACTTAACTATGAAAGAAGAGTTTAAGTTTCCCCAAAGAAAATTTGAAGAAAAGTTTCAATCTTTCAGTTTCAAGGTGCACACTACCTTCTTGAGAAAAATACAAGAAGCTGGCTACTGAATAAGCTGTACCTGAATGGTAAATATTTACCCACGCAGCTCTACAAAAGAGATTGCTCCTGCTTCTATCTCTGTCTTCCACTGGGGTGTGTAACAAACGGAGCAGAGAAATAAAAGAGCAGATGTTAAACCTGAATGAATCTCTCGAAGTGGAATACCAATGCCTGAAGCTAAGAAACACAGTGTTTTCCTGAGTGCACAGAGAATGCCACAGACAGCTGATAATTCAAAGCTTCAGCATGGTCCGTACGCACATACTGTGCGATACTTCAACTTGGGACTTCAGCATTTACGAATTGGTAGATGACAACTTGCTGGCTATATTGAGTCAAGCCAGTCCTTTGATATCAAGTGGTGATGACATCGTACTATGGAAAGTATGGCTAATATTGAGAGGTTCTGCCCAATATTCCCACACACATGGTTCTTGAAACAACAAATGGTGAGACTGTTCACCTTTCACCCTCAATGTCTGACATTCAGGTCCGGATGTTCCACTTGCAATAACTGAACTTGGGTCTTTGAGCACAGGTATAGGTATAGTGGCCCTTTTTTTTATTTGATATATCAGTATCTTTCAGGTAACTTGATTCTCCAGTACCAGAATATGCACAATATGTGACCTGTCACTTTTATTCTTGATTTGAAATGAGAATGGTTTAAAGTTTCCTTCAGGAAAGTCTGCACAACATTTTATATCTTTTAATTTCTCCATGCACACTACCTTGGCCAGCTACATGACATTATCAAAATCTACCCTTGTGGTTAACGGATTTAGTAATATGATGGAACAACAGAAATGTTATCATAAACATTTTTATTTGCTGACTCGAGGAACTCACTGTAAAATAAATTTCCGCGGTCACAAACAGTATAAGAACACCTCACAGCACCAGATAAATTTGAAACAAAAAACACGCTAAATTGAGGTCAGCAGATATAGTTCTTTATGCCCTTGTATTGGCACAAGCTATCTGTTCCACTATCTATCAGCATTTCTATCACACTTGAATCTACATTACCTGTTCCTAACCTAACCTGGGTCTGTCAGCTGGGTTGACATCATTTGATAAGAAATCCTATGGATACATATACATTGTAAGAATGGTTGATACAGAGAAAATGACGCCACAGTTCTCTCATTTGTATCAAAACACAAATATTTGTCAGAATATTTTGATAATACTTCTGAATTACACTTTAACAACGATTACCAAAATAGTACCAACGTTGCCATGAAAACCATCAAAACAACAAGCGGAGGACTCTTACCGCTAGCCATAGTGATATATAAACAGGCACTAAACATACAAAATTTATCTGAAAATTTGTCAGCATTAGCAAATGTCATGCATAATGCTAAACCTTAGAGTAAACCTTGGACTGCAACCATAGTCAGCTCTTTTGCATGTAAAACCGAGTAATAGCTTGACAGATTGGTATAGCACACAAAGGACATACATTTAAGATACAATGTGCCTCAAGGACAGATATTTGGACTTTTAGATTTTTACAATTCTTTTCTGATCTACCACTTGTTGGGGCTCATTTTAAAGGTTTTTGACTAAGAAACCTTTTCACCATCTTAGTTTTTTGAAAATCGAAAATTTTATTTTTCCCTATAGAATTAACACAGGAATGGCGGCCATGCTGAATTTCAAATATCGGTAAATGTTAGGTAATTTGTTTCTCCCATACCAAATTCTATATGGTGACCCAATTTTTATTCTTGAAAAAAGGTTGAAAGTTCCATTTAGCAGAGTTTGCACAAAAGTTCTGAGTCTTTCACTTTCAAGATGCAGTACACTACCTTAAAACAAAATATTTAACGTCACTCACAATGGTCACGTAGTGCAGGTTAACTATTATACACAGACAAGAAACAAATTATACATACTGCACAAACAGGGACCTCTGCTACAATTTCAAAGGTGAGTACACAATTTTAAGATCAATGGACAAGTAGCAAGGACAGATCACTAGCCCAGCTACAAGCAAACACTGATTCACCAGCAGAATATTTCACTGGCCTCTTGCGCTAGTACAAGCTACAATCTAAAAATCCACTTGCCTATGAGCTTGAGCAAGTAGATTTGGCTCACTCGTGAGTTTCTTTTGGGCGATGCAAACTCTATGTGAATATGACAGTGTTTATTTACTTACTTCCGTCAGAGCATTGAGTTTTCCTTCGTGTACACACACACCCATGAACCTAAGAAAAAAAACAAAAAAAGTAAGGTAGAATGTACATCAGAGATAGATATTAGGACTCTTAAATTTACTTTTACAATGCTTTTTAGTCTACCATGTTATGGAAGCTCATTTTCAAGCTCCTGGAGTAAATAAAGTTTCATCGTCTCACTTTTGTGAAATTTGGAAATGGAAGATTTTCCCTTAAGAGTTGACACACAGATGGCAGCCATTTTGAATTTAAAGTGAAAGGAAATATTGAGTATTTAATTTGTTTCTCTGGCACCAAATTTGAACAGTAACCCTTAATTTTCACTCTTGATTTTGAAAGGGAATGTTTTAAAAGATTTGCCCAGCTTTCATACAGTGTGCTACTACAAGCTTACAGCGCCAGAAGCTACAACTTTTCATGACTTATTCACTTATTCTGAAATTCATTTTTGTGTTGCACATCAATCGCAAATTGTTCTGGATTTGGGATTTCAAATTTATCATTTCTCTTCTGACCTACACTTGTGGGGGCTCAATTTGATGCTCTTGATGAAAGAAAACTTTTGACCGTCTTAGTTTTTAGAAAATCAAAAATTTTATTTTTGCCCATAGAGTTAAGGGGAGAACCATTTGATTTCTGGGGGGGGGGGTATGGAGGATTTTGAGAAAAAAAAATTTGTCACCAGGTGAGAGAGAAGAAAAAAAAAATTGATCCTGTCATGGCCTGAGAAAAAAAAAATTGTCATAACAGACAGAAGAGAAAAAAAAATTGTCACAATGCACCAGAAATAAGCAAAATTTGGAAACCTTATTCTCATGTATTCTTTGCCGGCGCGCCGCCATAGGCGGCGCAAATGTTTTACCACAAGCAATTCTTATGTTTCTTTTCCCAGCACTTATGATATAAGCATGCACTACATAGGTCTACTTTACACCTCAGTACACTCAATGTTTTCCTTCCATTTTCTGACCCAAGAAATCATTTTCACGATTTCTGTTGCAATATCTCAATGGCATAGGCACTATCTAAAGGGGACTATTTGACTTCTGTAAATTGTGAAAATTTAAAACACAAGACAGGAGTCAATCAACTAGTGTTAAAGCCAATATATTATTTTCTCAATATAAATTTGTTAGAAAGATGTACCTTGACAAAGAAAATTGAGGAAAAACAAAATATAATGAAATACAATGTGTGAGCCTTGTTTTTCTGACCACAAACACCGGATCGCAAACATACCATATTCAGGCTTTTCATTAGAAGCTGGCAGCTGTAGAAATGACACAAGAAGGTCACAGATTTTCCGTTCCTGTATATTCATTTGTCTTCAGTCTCTGGCAAACAGAACTGTTTTTCACAAATTGTATTGTCATTGTTTGGTTGTTGAATATTGTGACTCAAAAACTGATCATGCAAAAAATGTAAAAAATATCAGTGTTCAATGTCATTTTCAAACAGTTTTACGAGTGCAAAATAAACTGAAACTCCTCTCAGATTGCACCATTAAACACATCAATTTCTCAAAATTTCCAATACGAGAAGGGGAACCCCTCTCTCGTGCTCTCCCCCTATGGGTATTCTAACAGTTTCACTTAGTAAACAAATTAAAAACCTCTCAGATTGCACCAGACTGCACCATTGCACACATCAATATCTTAAAAATTTCCATGCAAGATAGGGGAAAGCCCCTGTGACACTTTCCCCCTAAGCCTCTCTCATGTTCTCCCCTGTACTTTCAAATTCTGCCCGGTCAGATATCCTAGTGAAAAACCCTGTCATAATATCCATCCAAATTAAACAATATACTATATGATTAGATACTGCCTGATCTTTTATATCTTTATTTTATTGTGACTTTGAATTTCATTTTGATATGTTCACCTTTTTTGAACCATCTGATCATGAGATAGCTGATGATAGTCTAGCAGGGTACATCAGGATTTGAAGAGTCTTTACTGTTGCTGTATTTTGTAAATTTTACAATTACATGTATTGGTATTTAACTTTTCTAAGTAGGGAATGGTCAAAATTTCAGAGTTAGAGAGGAAGGTTACTCAAATTCATCATGGTTGGTGAAGGGGGAGGGTCACTCGAAATTTCGGAGTTTCAGGCCGTCAATAATGACGGCTCCCTTATATACAACGCATTACAAACTTGATGACCAATAAAAAAAAAATTTGCACTGCTACTCCATTTGGAAAAAAAAAATTGATGCAGGTCTGACAGTAGAAAAAAAAAATTGCTGTCACTCTGACAGGAAAAAAAAATTTGCTCCCATACCCTCTTCCTCCATACCCCCCCCCCCCAGAAATCAAATGGTTCTCCCCTAACGTGGGGATGGCGGCCATTTTGAATTTTATACATCGGGAAATCTTAGGTAATTTGTCTCTCTAGTTACAAAATTTTGCACAGTGACCCCTGATTTTTATTCTTGCTTTGGTAAGAGAATGGTAGAAAGTTTCATTGAAGAAACTGAGAGCAAAAGTTTAAGTCTTTCACTTAGAGGCGCATATTACCTTAAACCCTTCCCACCCTATTTCTCTATGTAGAAGTCCAACCTTCACCTTGAAAAACAATGGAGCTGGGACACAATATGGCAGTGACATGGGTATAACATCAATCAAATACAACCATGAGTAAAGTAAAACTTTCCGACAAAGGAAAAATTTAGAGTTATTACCCTTGGTTCAGGGCTAAAAAGTGAAATTTGAGATTGATTTCTGAAGTTGATCCAGGATGTGGCGTCTTAGAAAGTGTTTTTTTCTTGTGTCAAGTGGCCTTTTGACACATCACCACTTGTTTCAGTTCACCCATATCTGCACGTTCTCTTAACACATTAAGAGTTTGGAAAACGCATCCTACAATGTGTAAGATCCATTTGGAGATTTATCCATCAGGCGGTTCATTATTCAGCCCTTTCGGTTTAACCTGTTCACCCCTAATTGCCTGTAAACTGGTCCACACGCCAATGATAACAATAGGTTGGGGCTAAACCATAACGTGAAAGGGTTGTACATGTACACTGTACGTGATAGCAAGATGCTACAGGTCACCATTAATTCAGGATATTATTATAATAAGGAAGGGATACAATGAGAAGAAATACAAGCACCAGTCAACATGTTTTTGATGACATTGTGGATGAAAATTCTGAACTCTTTCAGTCAATTTAGGAAATTCTGGAAATTTCTCTGTGTCAGCTGTATGTCAATATGTGTAATAGATTTTTCTTCAGCATGTGGCATTTCAGTTTAGCTTGGCCAGCATATTGACTTTGACCTCAAAAAGATACTGAGAACTGACAATTTGTGATTGCAATTTGTTGGCGTTCATCATCAATGTTAGGTGTGGGTCATCGGATACGCATACTTCAACAATTCATTGACACGATTCAATTAACAAATACTGTTTTTGCCTAAGTGTCAAACGTGATAAGAAAGCTGTATCAAGGTTTCAAGTGTAAAAGTCGTGGGTTGATAGAGAAAAGTCAAGCATGTGCCCATTTCTAACATGTCACGATGTAACTGACGTACAATGACACCTATGTAGGACTCAACAGCACTGTTCCATATTTTTAGTAGTTCGGCACCATTTCGTAGATTATGGCACGCCAAAAAAATTCACCACCAAGTGTAATTTTTTTCTAAAATCCAGCACGGTGACAAGCTTACATGGCGTGACCTTTCTTTGTGGATAAAAAAATTGTGACAAAGTTCCTAAATCCAATAAATTACATACAATTTTAATATTTTATAAATGTTGATATATTTTTGTATTATTTTACTAAAAAGTTCATAATGGTGGATATCTGCATATTCAACACATCAAATATAACATTTATTCAATCTTAAACCATTCTTTTACGATAGAATCTATCTCTGTGCCATGCACCACCCCTGTTAATACCCTTTTTGATGTAGGCGCTGATCTAAATGACTGTTGAAGTTCATAGCGATTTATGATTATACTACAAGAAAACGATAACAAATAGGGAACTTTGTTCAAATTCTGAACAGACGAGTGAGAGAGGGAATTGAAACTTGGAGTCCAACGATCGGAAGGTGTGAAAATTTTATTCTTACCTGAGAATGTTGGGATGTGAGAGTCTATTAAGCAACTGAACTTCACCAAGGACGTTGTGACGATTGCTTGATAAAGTGTTCATCTTAAGCACCATCACTTGATTATTCTGTCGATGTGTCACCTAAAAAATAATTTTAAAAAATAAAAATTCAAACATAAATGTATGCCAGGAACAGTTATCCATATAGGGATCAGCGTAAATTTGACCTTTGTTTTTGATAAAATGTATGTAATGAAAACTGACTGAATATATTTTATCGGAGTTTGTCTGCAAATCTTAACTTTGCCACCTCAGATTATCAAATCAAAATCTTCATGAAGATTGTAGGAGGCAAAACTTTGACAGACTCAAGAAGTATTATTGAGCCAAATTTGTTGTTCAATGGGTAATTGTGAAAACTTCAATTATCTACTTCAGTATGAACGGAGCCATTTCATCCTGATCTCATATGCAGTTCCATCACCCTGAACCTAAAATTTCAAATTCAGCCCCCCTGACTTTCAGACTGTACATCTGTGTAAGGAGGTTTAGAGAATGGTTTGTTCAAGCGTACATCAAATTTCTGACTTCACAGTCCTAGAAGTGGACTTTCTACATTGAGACACAATGACCCATGCTATGGCACTTCAACAATTTTCCCAGACAATCACAAGTATCAACCCACTGCCAAGGAAATTGTCAAAGGAACAAAAGAAGTAAGGAAAAGTAAAGGAATGTGAACAAGACTGATGATTTTATCTTGGACAAATCACATATCATGAGTGCCCCTTTGTAGAACCATCAAGATAAAATCTTTAATACATCTGACAATAACAGCTCCTTGGAAAGTTGGCCTTACAGTTTGCTGTTTCTCTCATGTGATTTGTGGATTTTTTGTTAACGTTTTGGATCTGACCATTCATTGCTTTGCGATGCGTGTGAGCTTGTTCATTTCTCTAAGAATCTCATCTAAGCCAAACACCAACTCCCTGTCCATTTCTCTGAGACTCTCATCTAGCCAAACACCAACTCCCTGACGGATTAGATTACCGCTCTTCAAGAACTAATCCCCATGCCGTAAACATGTAAATTGTAATTATTAAAAACAGTTTTATTTCACCTCAATCCTGTGACTTTTGGTTTCATGAAAGTCTCACACAAACAGCTGCCATCAATTTATTTCACATCAAGTTTCACACTGTACACAATAGACTCCCCAGCTATGGCTGGAAGACTCCAGCGTTTATAGGTTTCTGGACGAGCCATAAAATTTAATAGATTCATCATGAAACAGATATGAAGAAAACCCACCATCATTGTTTTCTCTGTTAATTGGTCAAACACTTTATCCATGCTAAGCACAGAATGGTTCAATATGTACTGTATACTCTCTTCTCCATTGAGTACTGAATATTCATGCTTAGCTGACTTGAAGTCGTTCTCATGGGATGCACCATAAACTTTGATGGATTCACAGCAAGTATAAACACTGAGAGATGTGGTGACTAGTCACATTTCAAAAATTAATCTGATTGATGGGTCTACCGGCTTGCAGGTCTTTCTCATTTATCTATTTCATTACGTTATAGTCAACACAGATCAAGATGAAGTGGCCATATTCGCTTCAATAACCTTGCTGAGAGATCAAACCATTTTCAACGGGATCAACATGACGAGATGTTCTGCTGGATCGTTCATGGTAAAATTCTCAGCGTCATTGTTTATACGTGGTCGCATCCTCAAATTCCTCTTTGAACCCACAACTATGTATCAACAGTCGCACACTGAATTTGAGCCCCTGTATCAAATTCACTGCCGTAACCTTGACCTTATAATTCTGAAAGAATTCTACTACATACATGTATGTTACACACCCACAATAAAAACGTTTGGATGGATTTCAGGACACTGGCAGAGGGGGGTGCCTCGAAAGCTTCCTCACAGGAACTATATGAGTATACATGTACTAATAGCAACTATGGTCTGGCATCATTTGTGTTATACACGACTTAGCACCAGATCACATAGGTGCTGGCGATGGCTTAGCAGGAAATGTAACTGTTGATCCTACGCGATATTTTTAGCGTTGCTAAATCGGTATAAAGCATTGCTGCACTATTTCCTTGGTTGCACTGTCTAGCCACTTGCCAGTATTTCCTTTGCACCAGTGTAAACATGTATGTGTATGACTTGTGTGCTGATGTCA
Source organism: Ptychodera flava (assembly GCF_041260155.1). Classification (NCBI taxonomy): domain Eukaryota; kingdom Metazoa; phylum Hemichordata; class Enteropneusta; family Ptychoderidae; genus Ptychodera; species Ptychodera flava. The sequence goes on from NC_091935.1 coordinate 21,515,025, forward strand.
GTGAGCGGCCTGTCCAGGCCTCTCTCACGCCACGACAGCACTTAAGTGATGTATATATTTCACCATACCGTACAATCCCGTTATTATCTTTAGACATCAATGGACAACTTTGCAGTCTAACAAAACAATCAAAGCAATTTTACCAAAGCATTCCACTTCCTCTATGACAAGCAATTCTGTTTGAGGTCAAATATGTATTATTCTTCCTAAGGCGGTATCTATCTATGTTCCATATTCAAAGCAAGTGTAATTCCAAGAATGTGACCATAAAAGCATTTCGCGTGTCCTGAAACATTGAACGTCTGGAACACTGAATGTCTACAGTGCAAGAGACAACCTACAACTTGACCAGACATGTACATGTGGGAAATTTTAGCCGTGTGAGTGTTTGAAACATGTGGCCAAACTTAGAATGACTCTCTTTTGAAATACTTTCCATTCATAGAATTCACATCTGTGTGCTGGTCTCATATTTTCCCCCATTGAAAACAAGATGCAAGTTTTAGTATATTTTCATGAAGTATCTACCTAACCATGGTTAACTTGTGGAGACGCAATGTACCTGCTATTTCAATGAGTTTATGTACGTATGTTGAAAATTTCATGCTTATCTAATGCAATTTGTGACTCAGCGTTGTTTTTTTTATTTTCATTTCCAGGTTTTTTGATTTGTTACGTGGAGGATTAGTCAACTGTAACTTTTGGTAGATTTTCCTGAGTTTCAGTTCACTGGAACAATTTCATTTCCAATTCCCAAAATCATATAGAAGTACTTATAGCAAAACTTGTCAACACAGCCTGTATATGTAATAACGTCCACTGTTGTTGACAGCGGAATTTTAGTCCGGACTAGAATTCATTTATCGACAATGATACAGCATACTGTACACACTGCATCATGTTGGCAAGGCTAATTCTTAGTATTTCAAAACATATTAATGAGAAGAATTAACGACAATGAACCTGTTTTACAGAACAAAATAAATGAAAATGTCATCAATAATAACAGCTATTTTCCCTTTACATGTAAAATTACCGCACTTCTAGCCTCCTTTACATACACTGTACATGTACAGAGATTGAATTAAAGTATGACTTATTCCAGTTTATGTCTATAGCCATCACATTTGATAGCTGGAGACTCATTATGATCCAGATTGAAGTTTTCACAGCACAGTAAAACCTAGACTAGGTGACTTCAGCACATATGGCCATCTCCTCATTTGACATTGTGCATGTGGAAGTTAAACCAGTAGCACTTTGCACTCATACATTACGCTAAAAATAACTGTCTGTATTTACCATTCCTGAGTTAGCGTTTTAGTCTACCGACTCTTGACAAAAAATGTACCCTGCGCCACACATCAAACTGAAAACTGCCAATTTTCTCTCTGTTTGACACATCTTATAGCAATATCAGGATTTTCATATTGTTTGTCAAATATATCAGGATCTAAATTGCAAGCAATGCTGACTTCTTGATCCATTGCTTGAAAGTGTTATAACCTAGTTTATCTCAGAAGCAATTGTTTCCATATAAAATCGCAATTATAAAATAATGTATCCTATTGTGAAAATCCTCTTCTTTTTATCACAAGTTTTCCAATCACTAAAGCCGGTATCAGATGCTCTACTATGATTTACTGTGCACCATGTTACTGTACATGTAGTTCCATTATAAGAACTTGTCTAGAATCTGGCATGTCAGTTTCTTGTACCAGACTTTGCAGGGTAAGAAAATGACTGGCTAAAATCTAGATCAAAACTGGCTTTTAAAGACAGAACCAGAACTGATCCCTTGCAATTGCAAGTAAACTTATTGAAGTTTTGTAAACTCTTTTTCTTGTTTGTTCTCCAAAATATACGAAAAGTTTCATATTCCTCAATAAAAAAATCCCGGTAGAGAGATAATAACAGCGAAGCCATTGTAAATTATCAACAAATGATATACATGTAGCAGGTGCTAATAGGGAACCAGAGCAAGAAATACTGGAATGTGAAGAATGTGCTGAGTCAGCACTTTTGTGAACAAGTGGACAATACATGAAAGTGACTAAATTATGTATATTGGGCACCACTGGCCTGCTCAAAATATTCAGCAAAGAAGTTTTCAGAAAATTTACTGGAAATGCTACTAAAGCAAAGTATATTTTTTACATAACGGGTACATGTACAATGGCTCTCCAAATAATTCATGAATACAGCTTCCTTGGCATTATTACAGTACCTACTGAAAGTGTACACATCCCAATGTGTGTTACATATTGCTGTCAGGTTTTGACAAAACTGGAACCTCTTTGCAAAATCATCTTTGCTGTAAATTTGGACAAAACACCCAGAAAACCTACTAAACTGCTAACTAACTACACTGTATCAGCCTTGAGGACCTATACCAAAAAATTTTCTGTCCAACACTCTTTTGTTTCAGGACATATCCACAGCATTTTTCTAATGAGCAGGAACAAAAAACAAATGATATCTTAAAGTCATTAGCCACAATATTTTTCAAATGGGCAGGAACGATGAACAAATGACGTATTAAAATCTTTATCACCCATGTGAAGTATCACAATAGAATATTACTAATGTTATAGGTTTGATCTCTTGATTTTCTCTGCAGCCGAGACTGAACAAGACAATCACTGAGGACACGACGGAGAGCACTGACCGCTGTCAATGGCTTGGCTCTTAACAACAATATGAGAAGGAATTCTGCAGATGACACTGTGCAGGTTACTGCCCAATCATCAACCACACACCCATTGGATGTACAGTCTATGAAACTGTCAACATTCCAATCATTGTTATTCAACACATGGAGAACGGAATTCAAGGGAAATTCAAGCTACCAGCTCAATCACAACAACTGTAATATTGTTGCAATGACAGATGATAAACAAAAGAAATGTATACTTTTTGTTCCTCAAAAAAAATTAGCATGTACTGGTACGTGGCGCCACAGCGACAAAGTCATTGTGTACTCAAGTTGATAAAATCTGATTTATAAATGTATGAACTTTTTATTTTATTTACCAGACTTCCAAAATAAATGTATGTTTTTTTATTTTGTGACGTTAATCTTGTTCACAGCTGTATCTGCAATTATTGAATTTTTTTATATCAATTTTGTTTTTTGCAAGGCTCACTTTTAAACCTTGTTACGACTTCACTGGATTAATCTTTTTTATTGAAGGATCAGGCAACTTAACAACAGAAATTGTTGCAATAACGCTGTTTGCAGTTGCAGGTTTGTTACTAAAAGTAGCTGCACACACACACATCATCAGACACACCACAGTTTTATATGGCAAAGTCTTGCAGTGGTTGGAAAGCTACGAAACCACTGAACTATCACTCTGCATCACATGCTGAATATACTTCACATTTCCTCGACATTCACCGCCAATTTCTGGGAAGACGTAATATTTATCGACAAGAAAGTCACACAGCTGCAGATGGGATAACCCCCTCCCCTTTACCAGTCATGCACAGTGTTCAGAACAGCCAAGATATACCAATGGCAATACACCTATAAATGTATATCATACTGGACAGCTCTACTGGGCACAGTACTGGTATACTTAATGACAAACATGTACATTGAATGTCATTTTTACTGTTTACAGTTTGATGTCAGTCATTAAAATTTTGTGGAAAATGTATGTTGAAAGCTAAAAAGGTGACTAAATGTTGTACACATGTACTGGTATTCTTGCATAGGAATAACTGTATAGCAGAACAATAGTACAAGAATGTTTCATTGTTTAAAGAACGATGACTGGCCGTTACAATTGTACCACAGTGATTACCATGGTAAAGTATAGCTGTACTTGTGCTGTAAATGTACATGTACATGTTCTATTCAATCCATGAGATGTACAAAATTGATCAAATGTTAATTTTTCTCCCCCACATATAGCTGAGAACCACATGTGGACATAAAACATCAGCTCTTAGAATATCCCTGTGTATATGAAAACGTGCTGACTATAAAAGCATACCTACTGCAAGTACTTCACCACAATTGACTCAAGGGCCGTACTTGACATAAAAGTTTCCACATTTCAAGGCCTGAATTCTTGCCATAAACTTCAAGAACACTTTTTTGCTCTTGATTATAGCTCAAGTACTTTAGAAGTCTTTCACCAACACCACCCCGCACTACAATGTGATTCTAATCTTCCCGGACATTTTCTTAGAAAAGAAAAATCTAACAACCAACATGATAATTACTGGTATCATACTGTATATACTATGTTCAGTGGGAAAATGACTGCCTGTCTGATTTTCAAAGCCCTGCAAAGACAGACACCTGCTACAACATATCAAATCTTACATAATGGTACAGCTCCATGAGCTGTAAACTGTGGATGTGTTTTCAAATAATTTTGTTCAATCTGTACAATACAATTCCTGGTATCACTGCCAAAATCATGTACACATGCTTGGTGTTTAACAAGTCAATGAAGGCATGTAGTGTCTGATGTTATAATTGACAACTAAACTGAAATCAGGACTACGATTTGTCTTTCACCACAGTATCACAAATTGTGTACAATTCATTATGCTGACGTACATACATGCAGCTAGTACTTTGGTATTTCAACAAGTTCAGGTGAAGAATAACAAAACATTATTTTTCTAACTGAACAAAAACAATAGAAATATTATCTTATGTTACAGCTACTGTCTCTTTCACTGTCAGAAAACAAAATTCCAAAATATGATTCATGTCAGTTGGTTACATTGCCTGAATGCATTCTGTTTACAGTTTCTAGTTCATTTCCTACCAGACTATGTGTGCTCAATCACACAATGAAAGACAATACACAAAACATGTACATGATACTTTTAATAGTAACTCTGAAGTGGGCGTGTGAAAATTCTCAACTGACAAATTCAAAGTATTCCAATTCATGAAATGAATCCACTGGTATTTATGCTGTTTTGAACATTTTTATGAAAATTCCTTTGAGCAGTGATTCTAACAATACAATATCACTCTCTTTAGTCAAATACAGACCTTTTAGATTTTCCAAGGATGGCTTACATTTATGATTACCATGATACAATTATCAAAACCCTTTGAGCACCAAAGTCAATTTTTGTCTTCTTTATAAAAAAAAATATAGCCCAGTCAATTTTTCAGATTTTTGCCAAAATTTTGGTAAAAAAATGGGCCAGTGAAAAGTGAAGTCCATTTGGTCCAAAAGTATCAAAAATGTTACAGAAAAATTCACAAAAATTGCGAAAATGTTGCACTAAAATTTTGGTGGAAAAAAAATTATAGCATACAATGCGTTAATAATTCTCTGGCCCACAGCAGTGGAAACAACTTTTTCTGAACAGCTGGGCACAGACTCTGCTCACAAGGTTAAATGTCTCATACATCAAAATTTCCACATTTCCTGAAGAAAAGTGACAAATTTCAGCACGGTTCCTGTACAGCCGTCCCCAGACTCATAAATTGTAATTCTAAACTGGGAAACTCACAACGCTTTTCATACAGGATACGAAACACACAACACAGTTTAATTTAACTTTCATGAAGACTGGCTAGAAGCACGTATTTTTTTCTGATTCAAGGTGTCAGAATCTTTCTGTCCATATGATCACTGGTGAGCAAATACACGGGCATGTGATTTTACAATTTGTATCCCATTTCCTTCTGTTTGATTCTCCCGGTCATAAGATTTTTTGCAGATTACGATTCTATTTAAATTTTGTAATTCCGTTCCCCTAAAAGAATTCCAATTCAAACTTACCTTTTTTCAGCTTAATTATAAGTGCAAAACTCAATGACATTGTGATTCAAGCCTGTTGAACTTCACACAAGTTCTGTTTTACCTACACACCATCCACTCAATGACCCTTGGTAGTCACAGCCCAATGTTTATTCTTGTGATATCAAATTCACACTTGAAGTAGACACTGTAGCCTGGTCAGCTATGTCAAACCAGAATTTGCAGGATTTCTTGCTGAGCCGTAGACCTAGCTTTCAGCAGGACTCAACTTGGCCACCAAGAGAATTTATTAATAATTAATGAGTCACCAACAGATGTGAGACACAGAACAGATGATTTTAAGAACCACTTGAAACAGGCTTTCTCCCAGGAGACTGAAATTTCTCTGCCTTGGGTCATTAAATTTTGAAAAGGTCATGTAAGGTCAGATTGTGAACTTTCTGTGACACTGAACAACTGGATCAGGCCAGTTTACTGTTGTCTTACACCACTGTGCACAGTGTCCTGACATGAACTCTAACCCACAAGCTATGACCATGTTTTTGTGGAATGAACAATGCAAAGGAGTGGGTTTTTTCTTGTGTGATTAGTTTCAACTTTCCTCATTTTAATACAGTAACAGTATGCTCAAGAACTTTTGGGCTTTACGAACCCTTTAGGTGAAATGTGTCTCCGGTATGCACATTCGAACTCTCAGACTTTTACAATTGTGTTTTGGTCACCCATTTGTGAGGACTCATTTTTGAGCTTCTGGAATAATAATTACCTGGAAGAAAATTTGACACACAATTAGAGGGGTGTAAATCAAAATTTTATTTTACTGCATAGAGTTAACACATGGAAGGCAGCCATTTTGATTTCAAAAATTGGTAAACGTTGAGTAATTTGTTTCTCCCAAAATTTGCAGAGTGACCCCCGATTTTTTTTTCTTGATTTTGAAAGAGAAAGGTTGCAAGTTTGCTTCAGAAAAATTTCAGCCAAAGTTCAAGTCTTTAATTTTCGAGGTAAGAACTGCCTCTACTTTATTAAACAAATGTAGGGAATTCTTGAACTTTCTAAACGCATCTGCCCAAAAATTTCTTCCAGGACATTGAATTGTGTCAAATTTTCTTCCCGGGTACGCAAATTTGCTCAGAAGGCAAAGTGCAGAACGTAGATATTGTATTGACATAATTTACACCACTGACAACCCTCACACTGTTTTCTGCCGTGCTTGGAGGCGCACTGTGCTATTCAACAGTGGCACAAAAGAATAACTTTATTGTCGCACTGACTTCGAATGTTTACCTTAACAAGCTGACAAGGAGTTTTTTGAAAGCAAAGCATTCAAAGAATCATTGCAAGGTTCGGGAGGTTACGCCACAGGTATGACATTACTCTCTGTGGTCCATTCTGCCCACTATTTACACAGCAAACAGCATTGCTAACAAGGAAAACAAATCCATTACTTCAGCCATGCGCTTTAGCTAGCAGACGGACTACTGCATGTGTATTCGGTGGCCCTTTTTCCGGAATGTCTCAAGGAACAAATGATCTTCTTGGAAATCTTGAGACAAGAATTATTGTTCTGTAATGCTTGATGCAGCGCAGGAACAGAGGATGTAACAATATTGCTTACCAGGAAAAGCAAAAGTTCAGGAATTATAAACTTGAATATTCATTAAGGTACATCCCTTTTCCTGCCGAGCGCCCCTGTCCGTTATCCTGCCAAGTCGGTCAAAACCGGCCCCCTTTTCCGTGTCTACAGAAGATAGGCTCTCCTGCACGCTTTCCTGCCAGGCATTTGGCGGGAAAATACCGCATTTTCGGGGTACGATTACCGACCATATACGTGTTAGACTTCAAAAATTTTTGCATGCCCGTATAGAGGGGCAACCGCTGATGAGGTTGTGTCCAGAAAATGACGAGGTCACGGGCGTTGTTTGCCCCGGGGGACGTGCACTTTTATGCCCTTTTCTAGCTTACTTTCGCGGAAGTAAAGCTCGTTCGCCGGCATGCACGGCCACACCGGGGAAACGTCACCTCTCTCGTGGGTTAGTAGAAGACCCAGGGGTTAGTGCTATGGGTGCGGGAGCACCCTCAAACCTGTCCTGTTTCCCCTGGGTTGTGTCACTTGGCCACGTACTTTGAACGACTTGGAAGAGTCGCACAGTGCAGTCTGCTTTGACGTAGTGTCAACGACATAGTTCCGACATAGTTCGCCATTGAAGGAAGGCGTGTACGTAGTTTGGCCAGTTCAGTGAACACTTAGCTCGTTAGTGTTACCGTTTCCTAACAGGTTAGTTGTGCAGTTGTTACTAAGGTGCAGTTTTGTACCACCTTAGCTCTGGACAGTGCAACTGCTCTATGCACTAACCCCAACGACAGATGGTTGGTACAACGTCTACGTCGCACGAGCACAGCCTCCGTTGGGCTGTGCCCCTCCCACGTGATACAACGCACGTTCATCCATTACTATAGCGTCCTTACGGATCTGCCAAAAACGAAAGTGGGGGTAAAAACAAAACAAACGAAAATATGCGATCCATAGATAGTATTTTATTCGGGAATAATTTACATTATGCCGAACAATAAATCTCGGAGTCTGTCTCGACGTCCGAGTGCATGGTCCGTGTTTCAAAAATTACAATCGGGGTGGCAGATCCGTGTTTCAAAAATTATAATAGGGGGAATTGTACAAAATAATCCGTCTAAACAAAACAAACGAAAATATGCGATCCATAGATAGTATTTTATTCGGGAATAATTTACATTATGCCGAATAATAAATCTCAGAGTCTGTCTCGACGTCCGAGTGCATGGTCCGTGTTACAAAGATTACAATCGGGGATTGTACAAAATAATCCGTGTTTCAATTTACAATCAGCGGGATCGTAAAGCACAAACAAACGGCACAACCGTGCTCAAAATGTGATCATGGTCCGTGTTCGAATACAGTCAAGCCACTGTTAGGCGAAGCTGTCCCTGTCCGTTATTTACGTCGGGTTCTCTTGCTGATGGGTGTCGTGTCTTGCGGGCTGGGGGTCGGTTGTGGGGTGGGCTGTGTGAGTAGAGGTCTGCACGCCAATGCTCCTCTTACCTCGTAGCATCATGCGATGATGAAAAGCCGCAAAACACTCGCCCTCGTGAAGATGAACCCCGCACAGACTACATCCTTTGGACGTCTCAGACAGTCGTCCGCTCGCAGTGGTCTTACCCTCTCTGCTGCATACTTTACAGCATTTCTGCCGCCCCTCCAAACGGCTGACAACGTGCATCGGCTGATTTTGTGGATTGATGTACGAGGCAAAGAAAAACGGTGGCCTCGACCTCTCTCCCCCTGGGCTGCGATCGCCCACAATAACCGCCAATGAGTTGTTTCCCGACACGCAGATGAAACATCTTATGGGTCAGCTTACTATCAGGGTGTACATGCTTGAAGCATATATATGCATTTACCAGGGCAACATCAATCAGGTAACATGCCAGATATGTCCACCATCTGTGGTTCTTGCGCCCAGTGTGAAAGTACTTGCGCTTCTGGTTGGCTCGGTCGACGCCTCCCATGTACCGGCGATAATTATACAGCGACAGAGGCACTTGTCGCCGCTCGTCTCCCTCCCCCACTGGCACGCACTCCAAGGGTGGATAGACCGTATTCAAGATCAGCACCTGAGCGTTACTATCCTGATAAGCAGTGATGTTAAGACGAGAGTCCGTTCTGGTCGTGGCTTTCATATCCCCAACAGACAGAGGAAGGCGCTTCCTCTTACCCGGCGGAATTAATTGAGGGGGCATGGTGCGACGATTACGGCGGTAAAACTCCCGACCATGTAGATCCCGGTCTCCATCAGCTCTCTAGCAGTAACGACCGTGCTAAACAGGCTATCACAGAATAGGCTGTGATTATATCCACAGAATGGCTGGACCAGCTCCATCGTAATTCTTTTCACCACACCTCGCTCCTGCCGTCCCCATCAGTCCGATCCCGAAATTTCACACCTAGGTACGGTGCAAAGTTAGCGATGTATGCAGTGGTGGAGTCGCACAGCTGCCATATCTTGAAACCGTCTCGATCAGGCTTATGCGGTAATCTCTGCTTAAATTTAGAACGGCCCTTAAATCGCACCATGCCCTCGTCGATGGAGATCTCTCTACCCATCTTATAATTATTTACGCACCGGTCAACTATGGGCTCCATCCATGGATTGATTTTATACAGGGGATCCTCCTGACACCGACGTCGGCGGCGTGCCTCATCAGGATCACGACGTGGATCGTTCTCTGGGTCTGCCAGATGAAAGTATCGCATAAGCTGCTGAAAGCGACTGCGGGTAATCACAGTAGAAATACCCTGGTTTCTCAGAAAGGGATCGCTAGACCAATAATCCTCCACTGATGATTTACGGTCGACACCCATACAGACTAAGACGCCAATGAACGCCTGCACCTCTCGGTAGTCAGCGTTACGCCAGTATTTATCTATTTTCCTAGCGATATATCGCTGGTGGAATTTGGCGTATTTATTAGTCTCCTCCTTGGCCAATCTGATCAGTGTAGCTGGAATAAAAAAGTAATCGAGCTCACGGGAGTGGCTGGGCAAGGTGAAAGTCGGTCCTCTCTCATGGTCAAAATCGGTCTCCTCAAATATATTAGCATCGGTAGTCTCCGACATACGCCAGACAGGAGGGGTGTCGTCCTCCGCCAACACAGCAGCAACGTCATCATCGTCGTCAGAGCTTGCCTCACCTACATACTGCCTGTCATAAAAGTCATCGTCCTCTGCCGCATCCTCGTCAACCTCCGAGTCGGACTCAGCGGTGATATCACCGTCGTCTGGGCGTCTGGGCCTGAACTCGCCCGTAGCGGCATCAAGGATCATATCTGGCTCAAAATCAGGTGGGCTATCCTGATAACGAACCCTCCGCACTATCTTTTTCGGCGGGGACATCGCAGCACACGAAACTATGGCAGGAGCGGGCTCGGCAGCCTCTGCTGATGACGAGGACTCAAGCTCTTTCGCACTGGGCACAGGAACCTCTCCTGACGCAGGATGAGGGCTCATAGTAGCAACAGGTGGTGTCTCTCCCGGAGCAGCCGGGGGAGAACCAATGGCATCAGCCGTCTCGTTACTCACTGTCTCACTAGCAGCAGCAGACGTAGTCTGTGCAGGTGAAGTATCTCCCACAAGAGCAGATGTAGTCTCTGCAGGTGAAGTAGTCTCTCCCGGAGCAGCCGGGTGAGAACCACTGGCGACCGGTGACCCGTCATCATCCTCATCGGCAGAACGATCGCTCTTACGTTTACGCTTACCACTGGGTTTTCAGCCGGAGATGGCTTCGCCTTACGGGAGCGTTTCTTGCCCGACTTCTTAGAACGTTTACTAGGGACATCACAACGATCGCTACCACTACCGCCCGGAGACTCTGCAGCTTTGAGCTTCAGTCGTCTGCTCGCCTTCAGAAAACTTTTGCGGTCCGTCAAGCTCATGTCTGGAACAGTGTCGACAGACTAGCAGGTCCCTCCCTTTTAAAGCCACAGGGAAGCAAAGCCCTGGACATGATTGGACGCAGGGGTGTTAATATATGCATCCACCTGTTATTATAATGGACCTACGGCAATCAGTCCACCAACCGGCGCTGACATTCCTACCCGTCATGTAAATTGCCTGTCCGCACCATTTGATATGCTAATAATACTCATTTGCGATGCAAATCCCTCGAGCACTTAGCATAACATAGTCAATGTCATTAGCATCTCAACTTGACATTCCGTCCAGCTGGGTACGTGGCATGCGCACCTGCCACCCAAGGACGTTGGCCCAAGCCCATGTTTAGTACGGGTGGGAAACCCGTATCTTTAACCTCATGTCCCTTCTAAGTACGCCTGCGCAGGGCGTATTGTCATCCAAGTCGGTGACAAGCCAACCCGACAGATCGCCCATTAAGCAGTAATGGACTGGCCGTCTCGTTCTTGTACGGCAACGAACAGTGCTTCAGCGGCTTGTTTAGGTCATAACCGTCGCCTGCCGAGCGGCTTACCCAACTAAGGCGGTCAAAGATGAAGGATGCCAAAATTGTCAACGGCTGTCTCGGCCTCGTCCGTTGGGCAAACATGGCTCCTTCAAATAACGTGGCCAGCACGTCTACGTCATCAGCGGTGATGACAACCCGTCATTGACGCCCGAGTGCGTAAAACTCGGAATATACCGACAGGTACCTCTACCTGAGTCGGTCATACTACGGTATAAACCAAACACAGGTCTGCCAACTCCCGTTAGACTCGGCCGTTAGCCGAACTTCACAGGGACAACATAGGCGTAACAAGTCGGTGAACAACGGTTCACGCACCTAACCGCAGCCGCCAAGTCGGTGAACAATGGTATCAAATTTTGAGGCCATGTTCCTGAATGGCAAGGCTGAGGCGGTGTGTTTCGTTGCACGGCTTGAACGTCTAGAGCCAAGTGCAGCCGACAACGTCCGACATCTGAGTGGGTAGTCTTTTCGAGAAGGTAACAAGTCGGTTAAAAGCGGTGGTTACCCTTCACAAATGTCGCTCAAGTCCGTTCAGATCAGTTCCATGTCAGGGACTAATCAAGCCGAGTTTGTCAAATCCGTCCGCACTTCCCGTCAATCAGGACCAAGTCCGTGATTTTCGTCTCGCACCATTGGCAAAAAATTGCACCGCCAGCTGAGGCGGTCTTAGGCGGTTGCCTTACAGAAAGCCGAGTCCGTCAAATCCGTCCGCACTTCCCGTGAATCAGGACCAAGTCCGTGATTTTCGTCTCGCACCATTGGCAAAAAATTGCACCGCCAGCTGAGGCGGTCTTAGGCGGTTGCCTTACAGATTAGCGTTGCCGAGACGGTCAATTTCGGCCGCAATCTATGTAGTGCCTCAGAGCCAAGTTAACCCAAACTCCGCTAGAATACGTCAACGTGCTAACCTGCCAAGTACGCTACTCGTCCCCAAAAAACCAGTCCCCCACCGGGGTGGGGACTGGCTGGGTAGCTTCCGCACCTTTCCCTGTCGTTGGACTCTCTGTGAACCCATTTCGAGAGCAAACGCCATTCCTCGCCCAAAACCTGTCCTCGAACGACCCCTAGCGCGAGCAAGGGTTTGCTACACGTAGTTCCGTCGACTAGGCAGGAAAGGGGGTACCAAAAAGTAGCCCGATTTCCACCGCCTTGGCAGGATAACGGCCGTGGCTGCTCAGATCTAGCTACACCGAATTTCAAGCGGATTTTCACCGACTTGGCAGGAAAAGGGTTAAGGTACATCACATGCCTTGAAATTGAAAGATTCTAACTTTCACTCAAACTTTTCGTAGCAAACTTTAAACTGTTCCACAACTAAAAAGTATGGGTCACCGAGCAAAATATGGCCCAAGAGAAGCAAATTATCCACATGAATATTTACTGACATTGCAACTCAAAATGACCACTATCCCTGTGTTAACTCTATGGGGAGATTTTCACAAAAATAAGGCGGTGAAAACTTTATTTATTCAATGACCTTCAAAATGAGCCCCTACAAGGGGTAGACTAAAAAGTTCTTATGAAAGTTCGAGAGTGCGAATATCTGTCAACAGGCTGCATTCTCCCCTTATACATACCAGTATGGCTCAGATTTTCCCTTTTTTTGAGGCTATATGTCCCAGTATTACTGTCATTGGAGCTCTCGATTACACTGAATCTTTGGTTTGTTATTTTATAGGTTGAATTTTTTTTTGTCTATGAGCAGGCATAAACACATAAGTACATTCAATATTTCATACATGTTACAGTTAGACTTATTTTCGCATTTTTTTAATCCTTTTAAGGTGGCAGATTTCCACTGGGCATCCAAGCTTTAGCTCATTCTACTGACATATAAATATGTACATGTTAAAATGCAAGAAAATACCAGTTATTCTGTCATCTTGTCGAAACTTTCATAAGACTTGGCACGAGAAGCCATCAAGAATTGAAAAATGTACACAAAACATGGTATCAATAAGACGCTCCACTTGGTTTCAAGGTAAAATAGCTACAGTATACCTTTCCTTAAAAATTCTACATGAAAAACTGCCAACTCAGCAGGGTTTTTTTAAATATCTTTTTATAAACAGAGACCTTGTACCACTCTACTAGGTCGGTAACCCTCTTCTGTCTTCATGTGTTTGAAAATCACTTGTATTGGAACATTTAAGAAACCTGTTCTAAGGTTAGTCAACTCCCTATTTTTCTGAAGGCTGAGATTTTCTCAGTATTATACATGTAAGCTGCATAAAATCAAACAGCACATTATATTTCCAGGCGACAAATCCTAAAGCTTGAATGCCAGGAACAGTAAAGTAAATTTTCTCATTATTAATATTATTGAAAGGGCACTTGTCATTATTTACGGGGCATGTAGCTGTAACTTTTGATAAATTTTTTTAGTATTTGTGTTTTGTATGTCAATTGCTAGTTCTTGTTCTACTCCCCAAAGCTTGTCGAAACACCAACTATTTAGCATGCCAACACATCCTCTACGCATGTATTGAATGCACTGTTATTGTTATATCTGATTTCTAGTCCCGATCAGAATTCACTTGCCAACAATACTAGTGCAGTCTGTACATGTACAGGTTGAGTTGCAAGCTGAATACTGTGTATCTCAACATGTTTTGGGAAAGTAGAACAAGAAACTGCAGTTCACAATATAGGTACTTGGTGCCTCGAAAATGAAAAACTTATACTTTTGCTCAAAACTCTCCTCAAGCAAACTTTCAACCATTTTCTTTCAAAATCTTGAATAAAAATCAGGGGTCATCATGCAAATTTGGGTAATAGAGACAAAATTACTTAATATTTACAAATATTTTAAATTCAAAATGGCTGCCATCCCTGTGTTACCTCTATGCAGGAAAACTAAAATTTCTGATTTTCACAAAACTAAGCCTACTTCATAACCTTCAATATGAGCCCCCATAAGTGGTAAGCCAAAAGAATATTGTAAAAGTTTGAGAGTACAAATATCTGTCCCTGAGGTGCATTCTACCTAAAATCACAAGAAATGAAAAACAAACATGAAAAGTTACAGCTGCTAGCCCTACAAATGTGCTAACTTCTATCAATGACACTGAAACCATGCAATCACAAAAATGGCATAGCTTTGAATTTTGATTCTCCATCCCTCTTTAAGACTGCAATAGCGCTGATCGCAAATGACGTCACTGTCCTATCTCATTAATATGCATAAGTAAACATTTCTCCGCATTTTCCGTATAAACGACCGTAAATAAAACCTGCGAGTGTTAGAATGGATATTTAGCGTCACACTTATTCGTATGAATTGATGACTGAGACTACAAGCTGCAACAGCAGCCGCGTATGCAACAACAAAATTTGTCCGAATTTCAGCATGTTTGTCCGAAAGTCGCGCGCGTGCAGCTATATTTAGTAACAAATCCGAAATCGCGATCAACGCTATTCAGCCCAATACCAAGCATGTCTCAGAGGTGTGCTTGCAACCAGTATTACAAAATATAGGTGGGAGCTACATCAAAGACTGAAACTCGACAGCTGGCAAGGAAATTCCATGTAATGTCCATTACGTACGTCTGGAATGTGGTAACTTTGATCCTCATGTCACTATATCAACTGCAAATATTTCTCGATCCATAATACGGCTTTTAGACTGGAGGTAATGTGGTTACCCCACTGACAAAAACACTGTAAGATGAGAATTTTGCTGCGAAAAGATGTTCTCAAGTTATGCCAGCACTACTGCTAACATACCAATATATCAATGAAGTAATGTTTGATGTATGCCAAAAATTATGCTATCCAAGTATTTTGTAATTTATGTCCTACATTCTAAATGCGCAGTGGGAGCAAATTTCTGATGGTCCATAACTAAGCATATTTCTATCTGTACAGGCAAAATAAATCACTTTTATCTTTCATTAAAACACTAGGCAACCGAAACTATCATGAGAAAAAGTTGGCACTTTTGTAGTTTGAAAACAATTGAAAGTATTTTAGCGATGATGTAATGCATTTTTTTGATAGAGAACTATAAATCAGTTGTTAAGCTGCACATGAAAGTCAATGCACTACGCTGTGGAGGCAATGTACCACTGATGCTCAATACAAACACATCAGGGTTCAGCTGGGGAGCGATCACAAATCTCTGACCCCCTAGCACTGTGGTAGTTGCTTCCAAAAGTCTGGAAGCCTTCACAGTAGTATTGGCAATAATCCATACAACTTGGAGATACTAGTATCACCCCCACAACTGTGAACTTGATAATTAGTTAATGGTTTTGTGCTTTTGTTTAGGGTGTCTATAAACACAGCTTCTTTGCACACATTAGTGATGCTGAGAAATATTTGTGCAGTTTGTCAACACAATATGCAGATATACACATCGTACCAACATACTACTGTTTTACCACAATGGAGGCTAATATGCCGCTAAATTGAAGTGTCAACAAGAGCAGCAATGACCATCAAACAAATGCTGGCTGTGTTGATACACCAAATACACGTAATGGGTCAATGTACTGCAGTATTCACAGTATTCAAACATAAGTCTGGATGCAGACCAAGAAACTATGCACGACACACAGAACACGAAATACAATTGTTCAAGGTTTTAAGTCACTGTAACACCATTCACCAACAAACTTTGGTATAACCAGTATGGATGTTTTCGATGCAGCAGAGTTGGATGTTTAGACTGAAATTTTCAGTTGTGTGAAAGTGCTGCAGTACACATACATACAATCCCTAACCCTATAACCTATTAAAGGTGGAGCTTTTTACACCGATGACATCAAAACTTAGAAATAGGTGGAAGGATGAACAAGAATGAATTACTTGTCAATATAAAGTAGGGGCATCGACAATTGTTGTAACTTTTTTGTATTAAGTTAGTTTTGTGTTAAAAAGTAAGAACGTTTATCTGATATTTCTCCTTACAGATTGTTGAAATACATGGCATTTGCCTTGCTAACACATTGTGTTTTGTAGACAATGAATTTGTTATTGAAGACAAGGGAATTCTAGTCTGGGATGAAATTCAGCTGTCAACAGTCACATTGGATTTTTTACACAAATACAGGCTCAGAGTGGAAAGGTTGAAAGCTTGGTTCTTCTGCATTCATTTGGAAATGTAACAATAAGCACATTGATATCATGTACATACATGTACATCTGAATTTGGTACATTTTCTAGATTCAATCTATGGATACATGATGCATGGTGGAAGCCTGATCCTTTCAATATACCTTTCCCTATATACTGCAATGGACCACACTCTAATCATGGGAAGATTTTGGAAACAAGCCAAAGTCCATCCAGAAGCCAGCTATACTCATTTTGTGTTTGGCAAACACAAAACTTTTGAGCCAAAATAGAGCAAGATGATTTATAGACAAGATCAAAGTCTGCCGGTAAAGGGGTTTTAGAATACATAGTTTCATTTTTTGGTGTCATAAGCATTGAAAACTATTTCATATTTAATTCGATTTGTCTCCATTTTCATGATTTATACGATGTGAAAATGGGCGATTCAACCCTGCCTCACCTTTTTAAATCCATCACGTGGTACAGCCCAATTATTTCAACTGGTATGGCTGGATATTCGTACCAGGAATTGGGGGTGTAGGGGATAAACCTTCTGCTGGAAACAACAACATACTGGTACATTCTGTCCTCACTACATAAAGGTACTCATATCTCTAGTAAACACTTGTTCCGACTTCACAAATTTCACTAACATGCAAATGACTTTAAAATATTTCATTAGTCCTGCAATGCATTATCAGATACTCAGTATATGCATAGTGTCTTTTGATAAGCAACAGCAAGGACAAGTTCAGGTCTACTTTATAATCTGCACAAAGCCTTCCGTCTGGAGATAAAAATGGTTGTCATTGAACACAGATAAGCTGTCTCACAGATACACACATGTACAGGTAATTAAAATATCCTCCGAGTAGAACCTGTGTCTGTCTACGAGACTGTCTGGTATTCTGTACATAGATTTTTCATTCTACAACTGTAAAATCACATTACCCGGCACTGTACATAGACTAATCTTTGAAAAGCCACTAACTGAAATCAACTGATGTTTATACATGGGTACATGAGTATACTCAAAGGTATGAGGATGAGTAATACACACTTCAGAGGTCAGGTAGGAAGTAAACCCTGGTCCGGAATGAAGAAGTATCTATCTTGCATGTATAATGAGCTGAAAACAAATATATTCTTTTCATAAATTCCCGAGATGTACAAAACTATACATATTTAATTCATGGGCAGACCAGTATTGCCATTAACCCCTAAGAAATGTTTGCGTGCTGTGGGCTATGGAAAATCCATTACATAGGGGGATATGCACTTGAGGTGACTTGCTAACTTTTGTGAAGTTGTGGTCAACCCAAAAACTTTAACCTATATGTACTTGACTAAAGGTCAAGTGCTTGCAAAAAGCAACAGATATGAATCTCAATGGACAATGTACACTGTATATACTGTGCATGATACGTTTGCCATGAGAGGTGGCCATTTCATCTAATCTGACAAGTTGACAGGTATAGGCCATTAACCTTTGACTGACATTCCTACCTACGTGTACCTATATACAATAAGGTTTCCACCACTGGACGTTTCAATCCAGTTATTCTGAAAACACAAAAAATAATTCTCCAAACTCTATGCAATACCTGTATGGCTAAAAAAAACTTTCCAACGATAACTTTGAATGATGAAGAAGATGTCTTTTTTCTTTAATGTTACATATACACTTATAACACTATGCTGTAACTGCCATGCATTACCCGCTACAGTACATAGACAGCAGGCACACTGAGGTATATGTACATTCAGAACTGTGTGAGTGGAGCCTTTCAATGTGTGCTTTGGCTTAAAACTAAAATATGTCACAAATTTGTACATTTTGTGATATATTTGTGTGGTTCAAGTAAAATTTTAATACTCAAATCTACTTCAACGACATTGCTGTCCAGATGCGCCAGATTACACGATCATGTTGTGAAGGATTTAATCTTTACTGTATTAATTTGGGTCCACTGCCAGGGATGGAAAGTTCAAAAACATAATCACTCTTGTGATTGAACAAGGTAGATGGGAAATGGAAGATATCTTTTTAATGAAATATTTGCATACCATACATGTATGCATATTCAAATGAGATAGAAATGCATGTGACAAGGGAAAATATTCTGGGATTTTTTCGTTCTTGAAATTGTGTCAGGAAGTTTTAACACTCATACAGTCAAAAACAATCGTTGCATCCTTCGTGTGTTGCCCTGTTGGAAACTGCGTCATCCAAAGAAATCCCACGGGCTTCACAACAACACCATTGAACGGTTGCAACGAAATGAAAGGTACATTGCATAACTGTAGCCGATTTGATTTCTCCTCAACACTATTTTCCCAAAGCACAAAAAGCAAACCGATGACCATGAAGCCGTGGCTTTGCAAACTCCGTTCCCATTGTAACGTAACTGTTGTTGTCTTGCAACAATCAGACAGCCTGTTGGATCTCTTTGTCTCCTGTAAACAGTTCTTACCGCAAAAAACAATCACAATCAAACAAAAATAACAAAATCCCAAGAAATACAATTCATAACTGCATCCGTCCAATAAAAATGATTGTTTTTGCTTTTACTGAATAAAATGCCTTACTCCTCTGTCCAAACAGATAAAACGTCTCAAAATCGTCCACTTAATCACTTTGTGTGATCGTTTCAAAACACCATCTGTCTGTTCAATGCACTGTCAAATTCACTTGGCGTACAATTGAAAGTCACAACATTTGGCATGCAGAAATTATGTAAGATCATTGAACAAGTAGACTTGCATGGTTGTGTTGCCTCTAGCAACAATAGGAAGGCCATGAGTTGATGGCCAGCAATTCAGTGGTACACACACCACCAACCATATATTATGAGATTTACTTTAGATTCCCATAATATTATAAGGTACCATTTTTATGAATTTGCATATGCATGACTCCAAAGGATCAAAATTTCTCACATTAATATGATTAATTAAATTTTTGCATATTATTACAGAACTGTGACGTCACAAAGGATCAGTTTGATTTATTGCTTTATTCATTTTACTTTTGCGTTACTGTGATGTCCTTCACTGCATAAAATCAGTCTTATTTGCCATGCAGTGACAAACAGTAAAGAAAACAGACTATATCCATTCCTTTTAAACACATACCACACTACCTATAGTGTACATGTAAATATACTAGAACCAGTATACCAAGAAGTACTATATACTCAATTTCCAGATTTTTCCCAAACACAAACTACAGAGTATAAACCTTTCTGGTTTTTCTCTTCCATTTCAAATGGAATATTTGACATCCACTTGCAGTAATTCAATGTCACAGATGACAGTGTAAACCATAGATAAATACAAATTATATTTGCATGTCGATGCCAAACCATCATAACAGACTAGCTTTTATTGTTTTATTAGTGTACAGCAATTGGCAAATTGTCGCAAACTGGGGCACACACCTAGTTGGCACATTTCACAGCTTAAACAGCGAACCACCGATGCCTACTTGTTCAGAACTGGAATATCATTTCTCAGTTTTACTCTGTTATATGTAATAGGATTGATTGAAAAGGAAGTACCCCCGAATTGTGAAAGGTCTGACTCAGGAATTCTGAATTATATCGTAGTCTCGGCTTTCACTTCAACATTCCAGAGTAAGATTGAACTTTCTGTTATTCCGATTTGTTCTTGTACAATCCCCTGGGATCTTATTACCAGCGTGACCGCCTCTGATGTTAAAAAAAAAAATCATGACCAAAAAATGCAATCTGGTATAAATGTAGGTAGCGAAGGAACTGACTATGGCACCGTTGGGAGTGGATGGGTACAAACACATACCAGGCTTGCACACACATATTTCAAGAATGTGAATTTCCAACTTCCACATCTCAATCTGTTATTCATTATGTCAGCTAACCTCTCGGTTCTTCTTCTTTCCAACATATAGGACCAGTCAAAATATATTTCAAAACTATGTACGACGTACGAATATTGTAAAATAAAAAAATTAACAGTACTGTAGTCTGGTTCATGGGGCTGCCAAAAACAAAATAGCCCATAGACCCTACATTTTTTTTCTACTGTCTATGAGTAGCCTTACATTTATCGTTCATCTTGATAATAATCAAGCACTAAATTTTTTCCTATATCCTTTCATTGTGTGGTACTATATAAAACAAACATTCCACATTATTGACAAGAAAATGTTTTGAGACAACATTAACCAGACTAGGTATTGCTTTTGCTATTACAGGGTCATTGCAAAAATGTGTACTCCAGTGAGCAGTAAGGGGCCTGTCACTGTAAATTTTAATGCTTTTTTTCACTATTTTTGTTTTGTTTGACGATTACTTCTCCCCGACATGCTGAAATACAAATTGAACTGTCAACACACAATCTAGATGTGTAAAATGCACTGTTATTGTTCGCAGTTTAATCCTTGTCAAGACCAGAATTCTACTTAGCAACAATAACAATGCAGTTTACACATATACAGACTGAGCTAGCCAGCTCCAACCATCTATCTCAACCTGCTTTTGGGAGGAAAACAAGAAATTTTGCGGTTGACATTGAAAACAAAAAAATAGCAAAAACTCATCAAAAGTTACATCTGCAGTACCAGCACTGGCTCTTTTAATTTACTGACATCGATATAAACACAAGACTAATTTTTCATAATGAGCCAAAATTACCAGTACAAAAAAGATAAATTAAATTAAATTAAAATTTCTGGATGGTTCAAGAGTTCTTTGATAAAAACACCAGGACTTATATATTTTTCTACGATACAGATAAGAACAAGCTGAACTCCACCAATGTTTACACGCACACACACACATTACCACACATTACACACATATAATGGCCATCATTTGGAGGACACAGTCAGGATACTGTGTACATTTTACAATCTTTATGGGGGTTTATAACATGACATTAACTTCTCCCAGGAACTTCCAGATTTCAAACTGGCTGTTAGATCTCCCTATCTATTTATGACTTGTGTCCTCAATATTTGTTTGTTTTGTGGTTCAATTTATCAGTTTACTGTTCCGCTGTAGTAAAGGCGGCATTGTTTCAAGTCTTCTCCCAAAAGACCTACATATCGTTCACATGAGTCAGTTGTTGAGAGAAACGGCTCCATGAACTCTGTAACTCATGAATTACAGGGTTTGGGAGGCAATTTCACAAATGAAAAAAAAATTGACCATCCGACTCATAAAATTACACATAATTACATTAATCTCAGAGATTATCAACAGCGCTCTAGCAATAAATCACCTGTGACTATTAACAATGCGCATAATCATACGCTTGAGAAATTCTGATTGAGAGAATGATTTGGCAGAGTTCAGCAGTGAGCAATCGCACTGAAAATAAGATTTAGGAGTGTGTTTGCCTGGGGACCTTTACCACTGGCTTTGCTTCCAGAAACACATGCCTGACTTGCAACCAACGAGTGACATGCACATGCAAGTCTGAACGGAAAAACATCTGCAATAATCTGGCGTTTGTCAGCGAGGAGAAAATAAAATTTGCCATAAGAATGTTGCCACAGGAATGTGCACACGGAGCAGAAGCAGGGATCCGCAGGGTTTGCTTGTATATTATTATTGTGAGCTGGCACGCACTGTGAAAAATATGTTGCCCAGTTCTGCATCATGACTAAAATCATGACACTCGGGTGACTACGTGGAACTAAAATCATGACACTGTGGGGAACTGACTATACTTAAAATAGATAAACGCATTGCACTCACTTCCTGGAAAAATAACCGCACGATAATTTATAGACCAGCTTTTACTCATACAGTTGATTCTGAATGCTATCACACTTCTAACGTTGATATGCAAAAAATGAATTTTGTCTGGTATTATTCTGGACTCACAAAAGAATTATGCATGCAAGAGTACTGGCGACACAGATTGAAAATATCAGTGGTACATTGTCACTACCTAAATTACGATAAAAATCACAATTTCACAATTTATACGCAGTAAATGAAGACAATATACAAGACACAACCATAAGAGTTTTGACGGCCACATCCAATATTCAGTACCAAACCTACAATAAGAATCAGCCATGCCCAGTTACATGCTATCAATTGATATAATGAACCGATTTAAGAAATGGTTGATAAAATACCTGTGGACTGGAAGGAACTATGCCTTTCCAAAATTACTACAGATAAAAACAGACACCAGTGTACACTGTACATTGCTTGAATTTCTGGAGAAGTCGGGGAAATAAGACAAATGAATGGGAACTTTACAGAGGTGTAACAGCCCCTCAAAAGAAATATATTTTCTCTGGAAAAAAGGTTGGCTTAAACTTTCCAGGAAACAATTTCCTTCTCATGGCTGCCATCAAAGGAGAAAAAAAATTGCAAAATCATTATTCATTTTTTGAAGTACAAGAAAAGCTGCAGAGTTGGTGGGTTTTCAGGTGGTACAGGTTTCACTTTTAGTTGATTTGGACACATTAGTTTCATTGGCTACAAGGCTCTGTTAATGCAAATCATGAGGGCCTCTTGGCTTTAACCCTTTGAGCGCCAAAGTCAACTTTTGTCACCTTTATGAAATGTACCCCAGTAAAAAATTTTTCAGATTTTTGCCAAAATTTTGATGAAAACCTGTAGCCAATGAAATGTGATGTCCGTTTGGTCCAAAATAATAAAAAAATTACATAAAAATTCATAACGATTGTTAAAATGTTGCGCTAAAATTTTGGTGGGAAAAATTACAGCACTCAAAGGGTTAAATTACCTCATAAAACATCATTTCTACGTGTGTGTACCTATGTACTCAATCCAAAAAAGGCCAGCCTCCTGCACACACACCACACTGCTGAACCTATTACTTATGGTTTGTAGCAAAGTGGTAGGACAAAAACTGAAAGTCATCATGCGCAGTTCTCACATCAAAAACAATCACGTCAAAACCACATAAAATGGTAATAATCGTTATGTAATAAAAATCCTAAAAATTAGACAAGCAAAATTTACATAATTTGCAGTTACACCACCGTACTGGTAGAACCCTGAGCAGCAGCTTACAGAACATTGACCCTTCTAAACAAGTCAACAGTACTTAGCAACAAGACCACAAGTACACAGTCACTGATAAACCCTTGGACTTGATCAATCATGTCGAAAAAGGTTGCTGTATGTTGTTTGACCTTGACAAGACCACAGCATATTTTCAAATGCATGATTTTTAACTTATGTATTTTGCAAAATAATGATGACTGCATGGAGGTTTCATGCCTAGCCTTTGCCAGAAGGCAAACAATGACAGATTATTTTCATTTCTGGACAGATTATTTTTATTTCTGGTTACCATTTAAATAATCAAAGTTTGCACTCTTGAAGACCGCACCCTCAATGAAAACACATCAACAGAGATAACACAACTTGAATTTTAACTTGACCTATGGTATCCTGTACAGTCATCAAAGGTATTGCTACACCAAAGACCTTGCATACATAGTGTTAAACACCACAAAGTAAATCACCATTGCACAATTATTTATTTATTTTATTTATTTATTTATTCATTTATTTGTTTGTTTTTGTTTGTTTGTTTGTTTGTGTGTGTTTGTTTGAATGTTTATTTGGTTCTTCTGGCATTTATCCACATTGTTACTTTACCTGATTTTTGCAATTTTCACTGATAAATACATTAACATTTGCTATACAGTATTAGAACAAGGGAAGGTCTTGCCTAGAATCCTACAATAGATTTGCCACACAAACCAAATGACTGGTGACGGCCAAGTTGTCAGTCTGATGCTGGTAAAAATGCCAAGTCATTTTCCTGATTTTGACTGCGATGAATATTTCTGTTTCAGCACTAAGTCTTTGCCTAGAGCAAGTCCATGAGACAATAAACAGGATTTAAATATGTCCAACGGTGTTATGCAAGACATTATCAATATACACAGTGGCAGTTGCATATAAAATGGGAACAAACTTTTTTGACAACTTTCCTGTCACTGTTTTACTCTGTTGATGGAAAAATGTTAACTTCAATAACAAGAGGACAGAACCTCTGTACAAATGCCTTTTATCTCTGAGGAGTAAGATTCTATATATAGACCTGTGTAAACACCTTTATCAGATAACCGTTATCTAATAACGTTTTATTTGAAAAAATTTGAATCTGCAATATTCAGAGTGGTGACAGTTCTGACCATACAACACACACACCCGATACTCAGTAGTTTTCCCTCAACTTTTGTAAGTTTACAGACATACATGGCTGAAGAACACACTTTTTTAAGTTTGCCTTTTTTTTGTTAGGATTGCCAACTGATAGGGGTTTGTTACAGAGATGTATGTATAGAGTACATGTTGGTGCACCAAGTTGGGCGCAGCTGAAAATGCATACACATAGGGGTATTAAACAAACATGACAGTTATGTTTCTACGCCAGAAACTCTCAGTATCTGACAAGGAAAGTGAAAACTGATGACTCTCTTCCAAGTTTTGAAGAAGTCTCAAAATCCCAAGTATTTCTAGGTTGGGGCAATCGCCCCGCTACTGATTTGATAACCATCTTGAACTTAAAAATCCATCAAACCTACTTAACGTGATTACAGATGAAATATCTTACAAATATACTATATTGAGCAGCAAGTCCGGAGACAGTACAACTAGTAATATGTGGTTGAAGCAAATCCATCGGGTAGCTCTGCTTGCAGGGCTGTGTTACCGGCGTTATACGCCGGTAACACAGTCCTGCCACGCTGAGCTAATCCATCGGGGTACTGTGGCTCAAGTTTGTACAACAAAAATAAACCTTTGCAGAAATTGCACGAGTTTATTATTCAGCAAGTATCGGTTTTGACCATGGTTTTGATGCTGTCACGACTAAATCAAACTCCACAGAAGTATTCCGCTGTTATTGTTATGTAAGATAAGCATACTGAAATAATTTATGATGGGCTTGCAGCTGCAACAAGGCCTCGGGTGCAAAAATAATGACATAACGAATTTCATTTTTGCTGGCACCGAAATACCTCCCTCGTTGCGATGTGTGAATCTGGTACAGTGAGTGAGACAGTGTGTGGCAATCAATACGGTGGGTTGGACAGTTTGGTGGCCATGACAAAGGTACACACCACACTGTCTCCAAACCATCGACGTAACGACGCGATGCACTTGTTTGGGTAAATAAACAATTTCACACCGTAATACACTTACCTTGTACACGTCGGAAAAAAATCCTGACCCAAGCTTCTCAGAGACGAAGTCGTCCATGCTGGCAAGATTCTTGACGGCTGTCTTTAGGGCCTTGAACGATGCCCCCTGTCTGCGGTAGCACAGGGGAAGGGGGGCTTGGTCGCCCGATGCATCTGTTGGTGTACTGGCGAAAACGGGGTCGCCATAGTCGTTCGTGTTCCAAGGTCCGTCTGGATCTGGCTCATTCTCCTTGTTACCGTTGACCAAATGCGGAGTGCTGCAGCTCACTGAATCGCTATCGACTCTATTCATGTCGATTTTCTGCTTACCTGGCATCCGTTTTCTAGTATTCGTAAAGTTGTTTTGCTTTTGATAAGCTCTGCATAACGCACTCTGTTGTTGTGATCGATACACGCTGCTGCTGTAAGGGTGAATTCATGACCACAGCAACAAACTACAAGTGCTCAGAAAGGAAACAGCACTTACTTCCAGAACATTCCTAACACCTAAGGGTGACACGGACAAGAGCTACTGGATACACTGAAAACTTCACATATTTTGAGAGTTGTCGCGAGAAAAGACAATAACAACAACATCGTCCACTTCACTGTCTTTCATGTCACTTCTGGACATGCGAACGATTTTATCATCCGATGTGTACCCTTAAGTTAATCTTGATTATTACGATGGCAGCCTTTATTACGTGGGATGGGCAAGGACAGCGTTGGAGAAAATTTTAAACTAGGCTTAATAGGAGGTCAGAAATTAGGAACTGTTCCCTGCGATTTTTTGTCTGTGCGGATGGAGTTGGCGATGAAGAGCGGTGACTAAATAGAGATTAATTCCAGTTTGTCTACTTTTTACCTGTAGGCCTACATCCATGCAAAAACGCTGTTTGCGTGGGAGAGATTCCAAAAGCGCGGTCAGTTCTTGGCGCATAAAAGCTCAAGCAGAAATGGTGTGAAAACCAAATTCATTAGCTTACATTTTACATAAAAGGCCTAGTATACTCCCATCCAGGAAAAGGTGGAAACTTTTTATGTTCAAAATAACCATCCCTTACCGGGAAGTTAAAGTAAGCGTAGGCCTATGTGGAGTATGTTTTGTTGATGACACACATTTCCCTTTTACATTTCTTATATTTCTGACACTGAAAAAAACTGCTTTCGAAACAGAACAATCTCAGAACAACCTAGAATCTCAGAACAACCTAGGGAGGTAAACTTTTATAAAAAATGTTGGGGGTTTTTGTTGTTTGTTTTGTTTTTTGTTGTTCTTGCTGTTTTGCTTTTCCGGTTTTGTTTGTGTTTATTTATTTTTTTTTTGCTGTTCAACATGGCAAGATGTCAAGTCGGAGGTAAGCTTATGAGAACTGAAATTGAACTTTTGACACTGTATGCTGAGTCAATATCAAATTCATTCAGAAAGTCATTATTTTCTACCATTCCGAAGAAAAATACCGAGAAGAATTAATTGTACATCAAGTGATTTAGGTTGCGTTTAGAGTAAAGATCCGAAGTCATCGTCGCAATTTATCTGGTTAAGTTGTTGCAATGTTTTTACCAGGAAACAGCCCGAAAGAGTTTCAACATCCTACCCCTCCCGTGTAATACAACACAGGATAACTAGTTGTATGTAGCTTAAGAAAATCTACATAACATAATAATTGTGACACATAAATATTGTTAATAAAGTCTAAGTGGTGTTCCACTAGGAATGGAATTTCTTTCCGCTCTATAATATTTGATTACTAAAAATCACGGAACTGGCAGTATCGCACACACCGTTGATGGCGCTGTCAGGTGTTACCGTAGGTAATGCAGAGTGAAAGGAGCACAACCCTGATAAAATACAAGAATAATTTTATTGATAATATTCATAATTACGAGATCAATACCGTTCCCTTTGGAGTACATAAGCTAAAGGAAGCGGGAAGTCTTGTCCAGACAAATATGCTGACGGGGTTGACTTCTGCTCTTGCAAACACAAACATGCTTTGACAAACAATACCGTACCACGGTGTTACACTTGACAGACCATGGATCGACTCTACTCTTGCATTCATGGTTGGCCGGTTGATAGGATGGAAGAGTTATTTTTCTTGACATTAAGAATATTCAAAAATTCTACCACTACATATCTTTGGTGCCTACGTGGCCGGCCTCTGAGAAGCGCTATATTGAATGGGTAACACATCGGGAACGTAAAAATCGACTCTAAATGAGATTGAGAATCTTATCTTTGAGAATCCGATGCTGGTCATTAGAAACAAATATTTGAAGCAACTGCGAAACATTTACGACAATATTTAATCGCAATAGCTATTGAGACCAGTAGCATGCTCTCAAAATTCGGTGAAATGCTGAGCGACTATATCTCTCAAAGTTCTTCAACCTCGTCTTCTGATATAAGCTGACACTTTTTATGCAACGTCCCCTTTCTATCCAGATTGTACTCCCAATAATTTTTTTTGTCCCATGATATTAATAAAGGAGATTCATCGTTCCCCATGCAGTCTTTAATACATGTTTTGAGGGTTGCTGTTCGCTGATAAAATTGCAATTCTACGGTCAAGTCGGTCACGTAGTTCCCTCGGATTCGTCAACAATTTGGCGAGATGAGCGGGAAAAGGTATTCTATCATAACAAAGATCGTTCCACAAAAACAATACAATAGTTGCAGCCTGTGCGTGTGAAAGCTCTGTGGTTAGAATATGTTCTGTGTTCATCTGTTGGAATGAAAGTGCAGTTGTACTGCAATTTTATGGACATCGAATAGTTCGATAGACATAGACTACGTTGACGTGTTAAAACAATCTCATTTGACTACTATTAATATGGCTTTAACAATGTGGCATTAACTCTCCTGCTCCTAGATAGTTTAACTAATAACGGATGTTTTTTGGTTTAATTTCCTCGTATACTTCTCAAAATAAGGGTCTTTTTGTTCAAGAATGGCCAATAATACCGCCCTCATGGGAAACAAATAGCCACATACTTTGTTTTTGTTCATCGGTAGTATCCGATAGCAATGACACGTACAGGGGTCGTTTTCATTCGACTCAGTGGTAATGTGTAGACACAGATTATACTGTGCAACATGCTATTAATTATTCCAGTCCAAATAATTATATTGGTTTCGTGAGGTGGAAAAGCCCTTTTAGAGTTTGAAAACAGCAAGTCATTTGGTGAGGGTGATAATCCTCCATGTTGGTGATCTGTGTCTATAATGAGGGAGATTTAGGCGGCAATTATCAGATGTGGACATTTGCTAGCTCCACTGTCAGTGACAGGTAGCTAGTCGGATAGGTTGCTCCTCCGTTTGCATTTGCCATCCACTGTCAATTTTGAACTTCTCTCTTGGAACTGCCACTTAGAAATCATTTATATGTGATATACAAATGACGTTTTATGGTACGGAAATTTGCATTTGCAATATTTTAGAGCTGATAACATTTTCTATCAAACATTTTCTGGGACATCGCTAGTCTGACATTTTCAAATTTGATAAATGGATTTTTGGAGATGATCTCATCAAGTTGTATGAGCATTAAAAAAAAATTTGCATATGCGAGAATTAAAAAAAACTTTTAAATCTAAAACGGTTGTGAATTACACGTGCTGCTCCGACGTTAATGGTTTAAACAACAAACAATGTAAAATGCTGTATTACTGATAAAACATAGTTCAACCGCAATTTTAAAATTATCCGGCAAAGCTGTATTTTTATTTTATTTTTGCATGTATACAACACTTAAATTTCCACAGTTATTCTGTCAAAGACAAAAAGGTTACTGTAAATAGTGGGCGTTTCAACATGCTTTTTGCAACCGACATACAGAACAGAAATAGTAGTGAAACAAATCAACAAATATATAATACAAGATCATAGAGCAACATACATTTATTGCAAACACAAACGTGCCATGAAGTGCAGGCGATTTCATTTTCGAACCATTCGGAGAAAAGCAAACGAACATGTCATTATGCTATATTTGACCATGGTGCATGTACCGCCCAAAGTTATAATTATATTACTCACCACGGAATCTGGACTTGAACGATATGTTGTTTTAAGGTGACGTCTGTAAAATCGCACTCAAACCGGCACAAATAACACCCACTTTAATAGAAAATCAACCTTTATAATAAACATTTCCATAAAGTCTTATTTACTATAAACTCCAGCAACAATCAAGAAAAAGGCACACAACAGGGAAGGTATCGTTATTGGAAAAACTTTATTAATTGACATACTACAGAATCTGATGCGTTTTCTGTTAGAGTTTCGGAGTATATGATATTTCCAGTGGTGTATTACTCCCTCAATGCAATCTGTGATGCCAGAGGTGGAGATCGCGTCCCTCGAGCTCGTTCTGCCGCTATCTGATTCACAGAGTGTTCATCTTCCTCATTGCCCGTCTGAGTCTTCCCTGAAACGTTTTCCTCTTTACATTGAATTCGTTTGTCCCGTAACGTTTTCTCATCTCTGCCAATTTAGTCATAATTGTCGCCATTTATATCACCATCTTTGTCTTTCCCACCCCGCCCCTTCCCTATATCTTCAGACCATATACGGAGACAAGGATTTGGCTGGGTGCTTTTGGTTCACTTCTTTGCAGGTTGCATTGTTAAGTATTGGTAAGTATATTCAACCGAGTTTACTTACTATTTTACATCCTCTAAAGGGCTTATAGTTATGTTTGTTACTATTACAAAGCCAAATAACATAAATGTTGACACTCAGAGGACCGTGTAGGACAGTTAGCTAAATAAGACACTTTTGCAACCATACAATATTCTTTCTGTAAATATTCCCCTTTTCGCGTAAAATTTGTCTCTCTCTCTCTCTCTCTCTCTCTCTCTCTCTCTTATCACATTTCGCCATATGTTCTCATATGCTCTCGTATTCTTCTCCATTTACTCTGTGCACGTACGTTTATTACTGTCTTCCCCTAGGATTTTTCTTCCAAACGTTAACCACCGATGAAGTGTACCTGCCGCCATTTGGACATCAAGAATAGTTACAAACATTCCACATTATCAAAGTATACACAGGGTGGCATAGAAAAAAAGTAACATTTTCAATACAACAGACAGTGCAAAGACCTCATAGGATATGGGGAAAAGCTACCCATATACCAAGAAGACACCACTAACCCTTTAAATGGTGACATGAACAAACGATCCACACCATTTGCTGGTGACTTGCAGGCAGAACACAAGGTATTTAGGTACTTCTCCTCTAGGAATTATGATCAATAAATGTCATGTATAAAACTTTTTCATTATATAGTAAAACCTGTCTAAACAGAATCGTTCAGGGACTGAGAAAATTGTTTAGTTTGAAGAGAGGTCCTTTTAACATAGAGTTCTGTTGGAATGGCACTGGGAGAAGGGTCCAGTTTAAACAGGTTTCCAGTTTAATAGACAGGGTTCGGTATACACAGGTTTCATTTCACAAGCCTTACCTGTGTCGCGTGTGAGATCTGTTTCGAGGTCTGTTTCGTGTTGTTTATCTTCTTTTATTTCTTTGCTTCTTCTCTCTTTTTGATCTTGATGCTCTGCTTGTTGTTTGTAAGTGTACTTTAATTAAACAACAATGTACCCTCACCCCCACGGACCAGACTGGACGAAAGTAAATTTGTGCGACATAATTTACGAGGTGATGCTGAGTGCATTCGGAGAGTAAAGTTTGCTTGAGTCCATTATGGGCTGGGAGGGGGTACATTAATGCTATTATTTTATAATATTGGCAATTCCAGTGAATTTGTAGATGTAGAAAACATCTTAGGCCACAATCCTGGATAATCGGATACATTATCAGTAATAATCAGAGGGGATGACGTCACAAAACTCACTGGTACTTACAAAGCTGTAATATAATT
Organism: Ptychodera flava; assembly: GCF_041260155.1. Classification (NCBI taxonomy): domain Eukaryota; kingdom Metazoa; phylum Hemichordata; class Enteropneusta; family Ptychoderidae; genus Ptychodera; species Ptychodera flava. The sequence continues at coordinate 21,546,896 of NC_091935.1, forward strand.
ATTTTTATACTAAAGTAAGATGTGTATTTCATATGGGATGTATAGAGTCCTGAAATAAATAATAAAATTATAATTTTTTTGTAAAAACTAAACTGCAATGTAGACATCGTCAGACATCTCATTCACTCGATTTGCTCAAAGTTTGCGAAGGACAATGCTAAAGCGCTTGTTTACAGCACCTTTACGAAACTTTTACGTGTGATGTAGATGGAGTCATTTTCCAGACAGTACATAAATAATGATATATGCAATTTTGGTACTTCATATAACTATGATGAACTGTAACTCCATAACAATGTCATGTTTGTGCGACTGTTACATGAAATCAAGCAGTCGTATTCAGAAGTGCGCCCTCTATGACGGCAGACCACTGGATTAGTCAATTCTGGAAACTGCTTTCAGCTTCACTAGGGTGAAGGAATTACAACTCAAAGCACAAGGATAATTTTATATTTTGTTGTATTTATTTTATTCAAAGACAGCAGATAAATTGTTAATATTACAATAAGCTAAATAAATATGAGAGAAAAAGTTACGGAAATTCATAAAATTCATATGTTGGCTAGAAGGATCGATCAGAGGGAGCTAGAAAATAAAACTCCTCTAATGAGAAGTACTGAGATGACCTTGTATTTGTTCTGAATTGAGATGAATTCCTGATGACCAATCAGAGAATACTTGTTCATTTATTTTTTTTAGTTTATTAAGGGCTCACACACGAAGGAGACCAGGACTTTTTACTCTTCCCCTTGGATTATTAAAACTGAGAATTTCTAGAAAAACTGTTGTCATTGTTGTGAAATTTGCATGTGACACCAGTCACAACAAAATACATTCAATGGTTCAGTAAATCTAATAACCACTGTGCTTAGTTTTGTCAGCAGTTTTACCGACGACGGGAAAAATGTGAAAAACGCTGACTCAGCTTTTTACATTTCTCTGCGATTTCACGGCTTCATATTACACTTGCTAGCTTCATACCACTTTCCTATTTTGATTTGTTAAAGTACAATCTACAGATCTAAAACACAAAGAAATGACGTTACATTCAAAGTATAAGATTGTCAACTATAATAAAGGCACATTCAACTTAGCACTTGGGATAATAATCAGGACAAGCTTCATTGTGTTTAGACTGAAAGATCCGTCGCTTGAGGACGCTCCCTACGCTCCCCTGCTCTTACGGATCTTCCAGTCTACATTGTGTTGTACATCAAGGGAAAAGAGGCTTGACCAATCACTGAATCAAGCAGCAACTCTTTCAATCAATGAATTTCAGTGTTGAAAGTTTCACTTGTGCGTTTTTTACAACCATGGGTTATGACACAGAACATGCAGAAGACAATTTCTCTGAAACATTTTCATAGACGTACTGTGAACCAGCCCAGTGAAATGTGGCAAGAGTTTAGAAATGGCAAGATTCAAGGCCAGAGACTTGTAAAGTATTTTATAGTACATTACACCTCACAAGTTTTCCTGGTTTTTGTGTCCTTGATGTTGTTACTTAATATGGCATAATATTGTATCCATTTCATGAAACTCGTGATTTACTACTGCACGCAGGATACATTATGTGTCCTTTCCACTGTCTATCGTGAAACACGCATTCAGTGATCAACAATGACAAACAGAATTGCCTTTGTAAACGGGGCATTGCCCCAATAGTCAATACACAAAACAACATAGGACTGAAAAAATCAAATATGACACTGGTATGCAGTTTTCAAAGGCTTCCAAAAGATTACAAAAATAAAATCTGATATGGCATATCTAGGCAGAAAAAGTGAGATAACATTGTTACAGCCTCTCTGACATCGGGTAACATTAATATACACATTTTATCTATTCTAGATAAGACGTCAAGACAGAAACAAAATCAAGATTAAACTCTTCACAGTGGTACATTATTTTGTGATGTAAAGTATATTGTATACACACATCATGATTATCTTTTCTCCAGGGATATAATTTTTCTTGTCAAAATGAAATTCATTAAGCACAAGAACAGTGTTAATAGAACAGTTGATAAAATACAGAAAAGATCATATCAAACTGATTGACATTATTATCATAGTCAAAGGTTTTACCTCTAAAAAAATTTGAATAAGATTCATCGAGCCAATTTATCTTTCAATTTAGTTTGACTCAACAATGGAACAATCTTTACGATTTCAAGAGATGGTTACATCGAATTATAACAAT